>NW_015170941.1:296081-301529 GCF_001447785.1 Gekko japonicus
GCGGGGTGTGTCCTTGCAGGGAGCTGGGGGGGGGGGGGGTGTTGGAATCCCTTCCAGCTCCTGTGAATCTGCAGCAGCTCCCCCACAGAGGAGGCTGCCTTCAGAGGTGTATGCAGGGGTGCCCCAAACTTATTTAAAGGTTCCCCAAATTCAAAAATCCTGGTTATAGGCCTGCCCATGCATGAGGTTTATGGCTTCACTGCAAAAACAACTCTTTCCACCCAGCTAGGATTGCCAGACCCCCAGTCTGGTCAAGGTATCCCCCAATCTTCAGGGCTCTAATCTGCTGCCAGACATCTGGCCAGTGAGGGAAACCCCACCCCCGAAGAGGCCCATCACATGTTGACACGGTGCAATGACGTCACATGGAAGTGACGTCTTCGTGCCGGGGATGTTGCGCATCAACGCTCTAGGATTTTGGCCAAAAATTCTTTGGTAACCATTAATGTTTTGGCCAAAATGTTAGTGTTGGTGCATGATGTCACCTGCATGATGATGTCACTTCCATGTGACATCATACTGACAATGTCACACACACACATTCTCACTCCTGGACGGCTCCCTCCCACCCCCCTCCACCAGAACAATCAAACCTGGCAATGCTACCCCGAATTCATGGAGTTTCGAGGCACATCATGTGTTTGCATAGTTCATAGCTTAGCTGCCCTCCCAGGGTTGCCAGGACCGCCCCCCCCCCAGCCACTGACAGGGGATGGGGGCAGAGTGGCCAGATCCAGGTTGGTAAACTCTTAAAGATTCAGGGATGGAGCCTGGGGGGGACAGGGACCTCTGTGGCGTACAATGCCATAGGGTCCATGTTTCAAAGCATCAATTTTTCCCAAGGCAATTTATCTTTGTAGTCTGGGGATGAGCTTTAATCCTGGGGGATCCCCAGGTCCCACCTGGAGGCTGGCATCCCTACCCCCTGCTCAAAATTGCACAAACAAGTGGAATAAACAGAAAGTTGTGGCAAGAGCAAGTACACATGTGTGAAGGCTTCAAAAAAAAGTCCAGAAACTTAAGTCAAAATGATGGTCGAAAGCAAATACATCAGTGCTTCTTTGTGATGAGGTCAATTTGAGCTGAAAAGCTTCAAGGAAAAGTACAGAGGAAGGTAAAGCAATCCAAGTTCCTAGACTTTATAATGGTAGCTATCAAAATCTCACTTGCCCAAACAAAATACATTTTGTGCTATTGAAATTGTGTACCTTGCAATTTGAGCAAATCTACTTGTATTCTCAATGGCAGGTGTTTAAATACTTCATTGGAGTAGAGTTCACAGCATGTGCCTATTGATAAGGGAACTCATAGAGAAACAACACATAAGTACAGTGGAGCTTGAGTTATCTTACAGCTGTCCAGGAACTACAGATGTGATGCAGTTAGAGAAACATCATTTCTTCTTCTACCTTTATCATAGCACACTTTATACTTCCCTTTTACTGTAACAGGCTTGCGCTGATTGGGTGAATGTTGTTCCTGGTGGACCATCGTTCTGCTTCTTCTTTTCATTGTTTTGTTCAAGTTGCTTTCTGATCTGATATACTGTTCACCCCATCATGCTATCACCGTGGGACCTTCTGCACTAAGCAATTATGAATGGCAATAGTTTTTTGCAGTCCCAGATAGTTACAGCATGCCTGCTCTTAAGCATGACATTTGCAATCCTATTATGTGGCCTGCTGCCCTTTGCTCTTTATTTATTTTTAATATGCTGTCACTCACTCCTTTCACAGAGTTCTCCACCTTTGTCAGCATTTATTGCCCTCTGTAATTTTTTATCCACAAGTCACAGAATAGAATGAGCGGGATGTAGACTAGTCATTGCCACATATCTTTACATTCTAATGCATTATATTATCATTTCTGATCTGCTTCTTGAGACAATTAAGTAGGCACTTTTCTCTCTCCTGTTGAAAACAACAGTATTTTTAAATGTGCTTCTCTGTGGTGGGATCATACTCTAGAAGTATTTTGGACAAATCCTACCTGAGATGAGAAAATAAATTTGGTTTATCATTACCTAAACTGTCATTTCCAGTGCACCTTCTTTTCTGATTTACAGCAAATGGGAAAGGTGCAACAGAGATCAGAAACCATCTCTGCAAACAGAGCCCACAAATCCATTGATTTCATAGAGGAGTTGATAAGATCTACATTATTCTCCTGGAACTGTGATTTTAAACATACTTGGACAATTTTAAAGTCAAGCACGACTCAATACATTTGACTAGGCAGGCTGTTATGTAAGACGGTGCCCACTTCCCTCCTCACTGTTTTGACCATTGCAATGATTGTAACATGGGGTGGCCAGAGGCTTAATTGCTGGCTTCATGCCCCCATTGGCAATGTGAAAATCAGAGTATAAGAAAAAGTATATTGTAAAGAATATGGGTGCAGAATGGATAGTACAGCCTAATAATTATCCATAGCTTTAGAAAAGTCATCCATGGACACATTCGAAAGAGGTATAAAATTAAATCTACCATTTCCCATTCTTGTTGACTATAGTGTGACTTCTTTTTCTAGAAATGGCAGACCTCAGTGCTAGGGAAGACAAAAGGAATGACATGGTTCTTAGGTGGCTGGTTTGCTTTCCTACTTCTCCTTCTCCTGTTCTCACTGAGACCCTCCTCTGTGGATCCTCAACTGCAGGCGTTACAGTTCTTCTGTTCATTCAGTTCCTCTGTTAACACAACCCATTTGAGGCATGTAAAGTCTGCTGAGATTCTTTGTGCTTGCAAATTTAGTTCATTCTGCCTATATGTCTATTTAAAAGCCAGCGTTTGTATTATGTTATTAATTTATTTAACAGGATTTATTGGGCAAATCTATAAGCTACAATAGAAAGTGTATTTAGAACAAGATTCTCTGGGGAAAACTGACGATTGGATATGGGTTTTAGTAATCTGCCATGGAACATTTTACTGTACAAAAAAGGATCACACAGCCAGTGAATACTCTGATCACAGTTCAAGGGGTTAACTGACATTTAGGAAATAATTCTTAAAAATCCATTATCAGCATCATTGTGTGTGTCAGGAGTCAGCTTTCAAGGAAAGGGCTGGTGATTTATGGAGTGCAGAGAGTAATCTGTGCAATCAGTGCTGCTGGAGTGGTGTGCTGGTTTGCAAAGGATCTCTATGGCTCCCAGCAGCCCCTTTGTTCAGGCTTCAGTCCCATACAAAGGTTACAACTGATCCCCAAGAGACACAGAGCAGTTCCCCTAGAGGAAGTGGATGCTTTGGAGGGTGGACTCAATGGCATTACATACCATCCCCAACCCTCACCTTTCCCAGACTTCACCCCCCAAATCTCCAAGTACTTCCCAGCCCAGAGGTAGCAACCCAATTGGGTACCCTCACCTTTAGAGAGGTGGCTATCAAAGACAGGGCCTTCTCTACTGTGGTGTTTTTGCCTACAGAAATTCTTCTCTGTGGCTGATCATTGATCGCTGACTGTTGTCTTTTAGGCACCATAGAAAAAGGCTGTTAATACCCTGCCTTTCTCTCCAGTTTCTCTCCTCCCTTTTATCCTCACAACATCCCTGTGAGGTAGATTAGACTGAGAGTGTGTCACCCAGAAAGTTCCCATTGCAGAGTAGAGGTTTGAACCTGGGTCTCACAGACCCTAGGCCAGCACACGAACTACTACACCATACTGGCTGTCTTACTGCAGATGGGCAGTATTTTATTTTAATTTATTTTAATAGTCACCCATGTTTAAAAAAAAAACCTACCTCCATAAAGAAAACTAATATTTCAGGAAGAAATGTTCTAAGTCAGCCTTCCTGCTACCGCTAGTTCTCTAACTTACATGAAGGGTGTTTTTTTTTTATTGAACATTTTAAAATGTGACATCCACTAACAATCTGAAGTGGTGTGATGCTTTCTATCACCTAGATTTGCCAACCTCCAGGTGGGGCCTGGAGATCTCCCAGAATTACAACTGATTTCTAGACTACAGGGATCAGTTCCCATGAAGAAAATGACTGCTCTGGACTCTATGTCCCCTCTGCTCCCCAAACCCTGCTGTCTCCAGGCTCTCCTTTCAATCTCCAGGAAATTTCCAACCTGGAATTGGCAACCTTCCTATCAGCTGATTCATGCCTAATGCTGCTAATTCAGGCCTTCATTCCCTCCAAAATCATTGTTCAATGTATCAGTATTGTAGTGTGATAAAGCCCAAGCTACTATCAATTTACTGCTGTCTTAGAACTTTCAAAGAGATTGGTATCACCACACAGTGGCACCCTTATCCATATATCTTTTTAAAGTGTGTGTTTAAGGGGATAGCAGGCTTGGAAACAGAAGAATCCCTGCTTTGTAATACTGGCTTCTCCATTTGATTTTGCAGGATTGGGTGCTTGATTAAGCATGACTATTATTTTCCTCTCATGGTCCCTTAGGCTAATAAAATATACTGTCTCTCATCCCTGTTTTATCTTTTCCTGATTTAATCCCTTACTCTGCATTTTCCAGACTACCAAATTTTATTTCCGAGAAAGCAGCTGACATTTTCTTTTTTCAAAAAAATCCCTGAACTGACAGAATGCAACAGTAGGAGGGAAGGCTTCATCTGGCAGTTTGCTTCCTGGCATGCAATTTTAATTAAGGAGTCAGCGTGCTTGCCACATAAGCCCACAGGAGTTAGTAGCTAAAAATGAAGGAGAGGCCACCTGTGGCTAGAACTGGAAGAGAAAGGGACATTGGAGACGGTGTATTTCAAGTGCCTAATGGAATGTGCTCTTGTTGCTCTGGCCCAAATAAACCCCATTTCTGATGGCAAATGTGTATGTGGTGGGGGGGATGACACAGATATGGGGATCAAGATTGATTGCTAGAGTCAATCTACCTGATTGCACAGACGACAGGCAAGAAGATCATTGATTATCAGACTGAGGACAACATCTGACAGCTAAAACAAACAATTTTTGGGGGGGGAAGCCATTATCAGGATCTCATACTTTAGCTCTTGAACTTAAAGCCGACTGGGGGGGGGGCTGATTCAGATCAGGGACACAGGGTGGGGGGGCAGGGGAGGAATAAACCTATTTGTGATTTTAATCCTTACACTCCCAAACCTGTTGTCGGTTCCGGGGAGGAAAATGTAGAGATAACCTGCATGAGGGGACCATAAGATTGCCAGACCAATACTGACAACTGGTGGGAGACAGTAAGGGCAAGCACATGTAAATTGTCATCACTCCAACACCGTGATGTCACTTCCAGCGCAAACCCAGAACGATGTCATCAGATCAGACTGACACTTCAATATTTCACTGAATCTGTGAGTTTCAGAGGAATCCTAGAGCATCATCGCAACATGATGACATCATTGATGGGTCCCCACCAGAAGTGACATTGGAGGGACTGTGATTCCCCCCTCCTCATTACCCCCACACACACTGCCCTACTGAGCCGGTGGGGGGGGCCTGCTGAGTATGAC
>NW_015170941.1:301567-310686 GCF_001447785.1 Gekko japonicus
TCAGCAGGTGTAACACTGCTTAATTGAGGAAAAGATGATCCTTTCTTTTATCTGTCCTGAATCTAGTACTAGCCATCACCTTAATTGGAAGCCCCTGAGTTCTGATATTATGGGAGAAGAAAAGGGTTTTTTTCCCTCACTGGATGTATAATTTTATAAACCTCTAGCATATCCACCTCTTTTTCTGTTTTCTCTAAACTGAAAAGTCCCAAACTCTTCAGCCTTTGTTGATCATGAAAGTGCTCCAGCCACTTGATTATTTTGTTTGTTCTTTTCTGCCCCTTCCTCAGGTCTGTGATATTCTTTGTGAAATGGGGTGACTAGGTCCATACAGATCATTCCAAACAAACCTGGTCCCTATATTAGAGCATTACAGCATTGTCTGTTTTATGTCCAGTCCTTTTCCTAATAGTCATTAACATGGAATCTGCCCTTTTTTAACCTGCACAATGAATTGACATTTTCACTGGGCTATCTGCCATAACCCAGTCTTCCCTGATCAATCATTATGCATACAAATAAAATCAGTGTATATGTAAAGTTATGATTTTTTTCTTCTGTTGGGCACCACTTTATTCTTACACTAGAAATAAGGCCCATTGTGGAGATAAATACAACGAGATCTAGAAAGAGGCTCTGGGAGAGTGCCCCGGCCTTGGGCACTCAGTGTCAATTTGCTGTGGCAACCTCAGCAGGGTATGACACCAAGTCCACCATTTTCTCCAGAGGAACTGATCTCTGCTACTTGAAGAACAGTTGTAATTTTGAGTGATCTCCAGCCCTCACCTGGAGATTGGCAACAATTGTTACCCATGACGGAATGGCTGGTTCAGAGGGTGGAGTCTATGGCATTGTACCTGTCTGAGGTCCCACCCCTCCTGAAAGGGGGAGGGGGGAGGGGGATTTAAACCCGCCCTTAACTTGGAGTCTCAGAGTGGCTTACAATCACCTTCCCATCCTCTCCCCACAACAGACACCCTTCTGAGGTAGGTGAGGCTGAAAGAGCTCTGAGAGAACTGTGACTGATCCAAGGTTACCCAGCTGGCTGCATGTGGAGGAGTAGGGAACCAAATCTGGTTCTCCAGATGAGAGTCCACTGGTCTTAACCACTACATCAAAGTAGCTTTACAATTATGCCTTAGAGCTTCCTTAATCAGCATTAAACACAGACATACTTTCTGACAAGTGCTGCCTATTCAATAGGCCAGCCATATCACTTCCAGTAATTTTTCAAAAAATACCCCACACACACACACGCACACTACCAGTGTAATACATCTTTCTTCTTTTCACAGAGGCAAACAGGGTAGAGAGAGGGGTGATTCATATCCTGAACTTTCAGCACCCATCATTAATCATATAAACAGCCTTTCTCTGAAGTATGTATGCCAAAGTATGTATGCCAAAAATCCTGCTTCAGGAATGGCATTATTGGCTCTTCTTTTCCAGCACTGATTGGGATGTTCAGACATACACCTGCCTTGTTTTATATATGCACACATTAGTCTTAAGGATCTTATACTAAAAATACTTTGTGAACAAAAAAGCAAATTAAGCTGACAAGGCTTAAAAATGAGAGCTTTTGCATTCTAGAGGGAAAAGAAACAGCAAAGTAATTTCTTTGCCATTGCATTCCTTTTCACTTATTAAGAGCTCTCCAACTACAAGCAGAATTGAGCTGAGAATTTATGTTAAACAAATGGAAAAGGAGATGGAGATATACAGTGGGATCAAGGAGGGAAAACTCAGATCTTTTGCGCTAATTCCAAATCTATTTTTGTTCTGCAGAAACCTCTTTAATGAGCTCCTTTAGGATCACAAATATTTTGAAGCTTCTATGAGTGGAGATTAAACATTACTTTTCAAACATTTGTACAAAAGTGAGGATGGAAAGGCCAATAAACATAACCCTCCACTTTCACTCATATGTGGTTTACTGATGCATGATGCTTTTAACAGGTGGCAGAATAATTGAATGCCTGTTCCGCTGCATGTCCAGCTCCTTATTTTATGCAGACTATGAAGCAATGAGATGGCAGCTCTGTGGTGTCACTGTGTGCCAGATGCACTGTCCTTTTATGCCAACTCACATGCTGGCATGAGTAGTGGATACTGTGAATTATCTCTACATTTTTTCTGTCTTCTTACTTAGGTACTCTTCACTGCCACAATAAGTGATGTGATTCTGAGGTTAAATAAGATGGTGACCTACTTGAACTCTGAGCATTGCTTAATCATTCTTTCCTGAAAATTTCTGCAAGCAACAGTGAACTAAAAACACTCTGTTAGCTGTTTCCCTGATCTGACTTCAGAATTTTTTCAAGACAAGATATGTTAATTTTAATGATTTTATGCTGTTTTTATTATTTGTTCATGTTTTATTTATTTATTTAGTTAGTTTTATTTATCTTTCAACTTTCTACCCCACTCGAACCCCCAGGGGGTCTCTGAGCGGCTTACAGTTAATCGCTTATCCCTACCCATACTGGGGATGGGGACTGCCCTACCGGCACCCTGTGGAGGTCTTTGTTGATCTTCTTCCTCCCGGTCGGCTTGTCGGCTCGGCTTTTTCCGGCTTCCGGCTCTCACTTCCTCCTTCTCCTCGCGGTCTTCCGGTGGTGGATCGGCAGGCCCCTCTGGCGCGCAAGTACGCCCCGGCTTGGCTCCGGCTCCGTCCGCTTAGGCACCGCCACGCCTGCGCCTTCAATGAACCTCGTGTCTCCTGGCTCCGCCTCTCCACTGCGTCCGGTCCACTGTGGATGTTACACTCGGTCGCCATCTTTTGCCGCTCGCCGCTCTGCCGTTCACCGTTATTTGATGATCTGCTTCAAGTAGATATCTGGAGAGATGACAACATTTTCTAAAGGAATACAAATAAATATTCTAGTAATCCAAATGTTTTAAAGCAATTATGGATGAGGATATTCTCCTTGGCAGCCATATTGTCACAAGTAGAGATGTGCCCCTGGGGGGAAAAAACTATTTTTCAGATTTGTATTTTGGGGAGGGCATAAATACCAATATTCCAGGTTATTTGGTTCCCAAATACTGGTTTGGTTTTTTGTGTGCATAATTCTGAAATTTGGGGGAGGGGGGGCATTATTCCCTATGGGGAATCTTTCTGGAGTGCTGGAGGACTTGTTTTTTGAGCAAATGACACCAAAATCACAGAGATGTTAGTGCTGACTGTTCACTAAAGACTCCCAAGTATTAAGTGAATTGGACCAAGGGGTCCCTGAACAAGGTGCTCCTAGCCATCCTCCATTGTTTCCTACAGGCGAGGGAGGAATTCCATGCTTTCTCCAGGCCAATGAATAGCCAAACACACAAGAGCAATCAACCACTGGCCAAAAATCTCCCAATACAAACAAAACCAATAAACCCAACAGAACCAATGTCAAACCAGAGAATCCCAGTAGAACTACAGGCCAATGTGGCAAGACCATCAGATCCAGCCTTAAACCGGAGAATCCAAGCCAAACCAACTGAAGGCAAGGGAAGGGACATTATTTATCTACCAACAGAATTGATGTCATATGGCAAAAGCCAAGCAAAACCCAGGGCTATTGTGGGGCCTCAAGCCCAAGAGAACCAATGTCCCACCAGATAATCCCAGCAAAACCACCCTAGCAAGCTCCCCATGACGTGTGATCCTATTTGCCTGTTAGGCTGTGGTCACACAGCAAACTTCTCATAATCACACATCCCTCCCCAAACTGCTTGCATCATGCATTGAGGCTCCAGGCACCGTCCAGATAACTGCGAGAGTTTTTTTTCTTTTTAAATGCTTTGTGCATGCGCACATGAACACAGCTGAATAACCACCCCCACTTGGCCACACACACACAAAGACATCAATAGCAGGAGTTGCAAAGAGGTGTCGGGGCAGAAGGAAGCTTCTCTCGCACCTCAGGCAGAATTGGGGAGCCAAGGTGAACAAGCTCAATGTTGCTTCTCCCAACCGACCCAGTTGTCCTTCTCCCCCTCCCCGCCTCCAATACAAACACTGGAGAAATAATGCCTCCTTCCCGTCATTGCCTACTGGAGGCTCTATCACATTTGTTGTCTTTTCCACCAGCCTCCGCTTTCGAAGGGGAGGGGAGAAGGCCAGAAGGACGGGCAAAAACAGCCATTCGAGCAGCTGCAGCTTCTGAGGCGTGGTGCTATCCAGAGCAACAATTCCTATTACAGGCACACATACACACAAATGCAGGTGGGCACTTCCTCTCAGTTCTCTCTCTTCTCTCTCACTCCATCCAGAAATTTACTGCAGCTGTGAAAGGACCAGCCATTTCCACCATCCACCCCTTTCTTTTTCTGGCAACCCAGGGTTTTAACTGCTTGGAGACCAGAGAGAAGGGAGAGCAGACCGTGAGGAGGGGACAAGCGGGAAAGATTGGAGGCTGGTAGCACAGAGCCAATGAGTGGGGGCATGCCTTGCAAACAACAGGCAAAACGGAAGGGTGTGTGTGTGCTTGAACGTTTAAAAGTAGAATTCAATAATTGCTCATGCGCTCAAAGGCAGAAGCTGGGGGGGGGGGGGACCCTCTTTGAGCGAGGGAGGGGCAGAGGCCCCTACTCACAACTGAGAGATGGCTGTCCAGATCAGCGAAATCACAGATGCAAAGTGCAAATACCGGGAAAGTACTTGATTTTACCAGTGCAGGAAAACATGAGAGAGAACCGGGAGCATTGCGGGAGTAAGCCCGCTTCGGCACGGGAGGTGGATCAGCCCGTCCAGTCAGCGATTTTAAAAGCGGGAGGAAACAGCAGTGAAACCCGATCAAAACGACCGTGTGATCACAACCTTAGATATGCCTCCCTCCCTCCTCCCCTGTTGCCTGGGATACCTGCAAAGGGCAAAAAAACACAAACAAAACCCACCAAGTGTAGAACTTTAAAATGCCAACCCCAGATATTCTCAAATATATTTTCTGAAAATATTTGGGATTGGGCTGCCAGTATTGCTGATGGATTCGCCAGCAACGACGAGGTCCAGCCCAACCGCCAGATAGCGGGGGCCAAGGGGCAAGCCAGGAGTTGACCCCGAGGCCCAGTATCGATGGGAGGCCGCAGGCCTGGTGGCTGGTCCTGGGGCAGCAGCCCCAAGTAATCTGAGAAGGGCCCAGACAGCTGCTCATCCGACCACCCCACGGCTCCCCAGCAACCCAAGGGGGAAGGATGGGGAGGGCACAGCTTTGGCAGTATCACAGAGTCGACCGGGAGGAGGAGGGGTGGATCCCTGCCGGAGAAAGTGGCAATTGACAGGCCCACTGGCAAGTCTGCTATAGGATGGAGCAGGTGTTAGAGGGGAATAAAGAGGAGAACATAATGCACTACCGGGGAGGATGTGGTCGAGGTCAAGGGGAACAAGGGGAACAAGCTGTGAAACAGAAGTAGTCGGGAGCAGGTCACTGGGCGGTTGGAGAGGAAGAGAGAGAACAACACCGACCAGGACCAGAGATGACTCTCGGCTCCGACCCAACACTTGCCCTGGAACCTCATCCTCGACAGAGTACCCCACCGTGAAGGAACAGTGAGAGTACCCAAGAGTCTGAGGGAGTGCAATGCCAGTCCTCCATTTCCCAGCTGGGCTCCCGCTCCATCCGCGCCAGCTGCCAGAAGGAACATGCATCGTGACAAGGCCTAAAATTGCATATTAAAAGCTTCCGCTTTAATCTCCCATACGTTATACAAATTAATATCCAGTCAAAAATAGAAGATTGAAGTCAAAATGAGGAGGAAGTTCTTGTATTTTATTGCAATGAAATACGGAAAACAGTTAGGCCAAAGGACCCATCAAAGCTGACTGCTTTCTTCTTAGCATATTCAGGAAATATGCTTCAATTAACAGGAAAACAATTAGACCAAATAGTTAATCAAAAATTGACAACTTTCTTCCTTTTCTTCTTCATCTTCCCCTTGAGCCTATTCTGAACATATTCAGGAAATACATGATTATTTTATACATGGACTGACATCATCAAGAAAACAATATTCAAACAGCATAATTGGTTACAAAAGACAGTGGTAATTTGAGTAATAATCCTCTGATTGGCCAGATATAAAGAAACATATATCTACGTCAAACTAAGTGTTTACTTAACCTAACCTAAATGATGATGGGCAAGGATTCTTCATATCAGACTAAAATGTTATCTGACCCAGACACTGAAAGATTTGCCCTAAGAACTACAGAATCATGAACTTTGTACCTATTATGTTGTCTGCTAACAATATCAGACCTACAAGAGGAAAGCCTTCTATATAACAGGCCTTTCTAACATCCTAATAAAATATTACTTAAAGAACAAATCTATAAAAACCAGAGAAATATGAATATGAACAATCAAGAAGGAAAAAACCTATATATGAAAATCTTTATATTCCCATTCATACTACACTAACCTGTGCCAAAACCATCTCAACTTTCTACTTTTCCTGGACAGGAAACACCTGATTGGGCTCACTTAGAAATGAACCAGCTTTATCCTCTATCTAAGTGGGCTTCTTTGGGCTCTACCCATTTAAACTATCCAAAAGTCCATTCATCTGTAATTGAAACTGCTTGATCAGCTTGGCATATGATTGGCACTCCGTTGGTTTTTGACCCTTACACTTGCAGAGATCTAACAATTTGGGAAAACCCTAGGATTAGGATAGGGAATAAAGGTGTGTGGGGTTGGTTTGTTTTTTTGAGACAATGGGTCTTTGGGAGTTTAGTACAATTATCTCAGCTAATTGGACCAGGGGTTAACTTTAAACCATTTGACACTTTGTCCACAGAATTTAATCTCCTGTCCACAGCCAGTTGGCAATATATACAGCTAAAACATTGTCTGTCTTCTGTTCTGGGACCAGAAACTTTTGCAGCCTCAGCAACTCCCCCCCAAACTATAACATCCATGGAAAGGCGACCGCATGCACGGTTGCCATTAGTACACAACACCCCTCCCCCCATGGTTCAGATTTCCCCTAGCACACATAGTCTTTGAGGTAGGTGGGCCTTCGTCGTTCTCGCATTGAACAGCGTACAGGTGGGTCGGGGTAGCACTGTCCTGTGTCGCTCTGGCATTCTCTGGGGAAGGTGCCAGGGGTTCTGCCGGGTCCGATAAATTACCGGGATCCGGGCTGCGAGCCGGCTCTGGGTTGCTGCCACTGTCCCTCTCCATTGGGGTGCTTGCCTGCGGCTGGGAACAGGCCTGTAGCTATGGTGGGGCCCTTTAGGGCCCAGCCCCCTGACTTCCTCCCAAGGCTCCATGACTTTTGGGAAGAAGCAGGGGAGGCCACACATAACCTGCACTCCAAGATGTGAATGTGCAGTTTGAAGTGCAGGTGTGTGGCCCCTGCTTCTCCCCCAAAGCATTTAAAGGGACCCTTAAAATGCTTTGAGGGAGAAGTGGAGAGGGGAGGCTGCATGCACGCCTGCACTCCAAGCCATGAATTCACAGCTTGGAGTGCAGGTGCGTGGCCCCCGCTTCTCCCCCAAAGCATTTAAAGGGTCTGTTTCAATGCTTTGAGGCAGAAGCAGGGGGGAAGCCATGAATTTCATTGCCCCTGAATTTCATTGCCCCTGAATATTTTAAAAAATCCTAGCTATGGGTCTGCATTGAAAGCAAATCTCTGTTTATACAAGAAAGCTTCTATATTTCTACCATCTTATTCAATAACCATTTATTAGTCAGATGTCCAAAAGTACTAAACTCCTTTCAAACCAATCTAGATATAGTATCAAAAGTCTGAATATGCCTCTGTTTCTTGTTTTCCAAAACCTATTTTGGAAAACAAACCAAGAGACAGAAGAAAATTCTGCTAAATAAATTATATAATGGATTTTTAAAAAGTGTTTTGAGAGATAGTCAGTCATGGTTGCTAAGAAACATACTTAACCTTTCAGGCCATTTTCCAATTCCAAGGCTTTATAGCAAGGAGCTGAATAGCCAAGGATGTTTGAAAAGAATCCTTTGTTTTGGTAATTTCCCTGTTCTTTTAATACTGCTTTCATTACTACTTTATATTTACAGTCTAGTATTCAAAGTACTACATCTGCACAGGTCCTTTTTGAATGTATGATGCTTTTGCTTGTCACCTGTGACATTCCTGGAAGATCAGAGATTCAGGTAATGGAATAAATGCATCATTTAAAATACATTGGCATATGGAGTTCACCTGAGACTGAAATTCTGCAGTGTTACGTCACTGACCAGCTATTTCTTTTGAAATGGTTGTGAAAAGAAGATCCCAATGAAAATACGCTTTCTCCAAAAATATAATGTAGCTTCCTAGGTATGAAAAATAGTTTTTATTATGGGAAGTGTTCAATATTAATAAAATTGGGCAGAGATATGAGAGAAAATATATGGTACCTTTTTTCTAATGTCGATGAGAGACTACACTACCTGAAATCGCTTTAAAGCTCACAGGATAGTTTTCAGAGGATTGACAAGAGATAGTGTGGACTATAAGGTAAATCTTTCATACGCTCCTGTTCACACGCACAACAGAAGTTTCTTAATTGAACGTCAACTTTTCTAAGTCCCTCAGTAATGACGTGTGGCTTACAAGCCACTGTTTGGCCACCCCGAGATAATTCTTTTGCAACAGAAGTGCAGAACTCTTCTCCTCACAGTACCCTGATGGAAGGATAATAGCTGGGTAATTAATGTTTCTAGAGAGGTAATAACTCTTTTATCTGTTAACATTCAAATACTGATATCATTTTAACTGCCACTGTTTGGGTTTTTTTAGTAACTCTTGTTGTTTCAGTTTCTTATTCCTTACTGTGGTGTAGAAAAGTTTAATATCATAAGTTAAACCTGAAGGGAAGGAAGACAGGGTATTCCTCTTTGTAGAATTTGCTTTTAGGATCAGCTAGGGATGCCAGGCTGCCACCTGGCACCCATGGGAGCTTTGGGGGCAAAAAGCAGACATGACTCTATGGGAATTTCCAGAGTATTGCCTGACACATCGACATCGCATCCAGGTTTTCACCCAGACATAATGGTGATGTATTGTGCCACATCGTGTCTGCTGTCCACTGTTCCTCCCTTTGGTCAGAAAGCAAGTGCATGTGGGAGGGCTCAGCAGTGGGACAAAGCTCACCTGAACTGGGCAAATGG
>NW_015170941.1:310734-342436 GCF_001447785.1 Gekko japonicus
ACAGGCCGAAGGAGGCTTGTACTTCAACGGAGGCTTTAAGTAACTGCGCTTTCTGTACTACAGAAGTCCTCATGCATCTAAGGCATGGCAGAGCTGATAATTCTGTCATCAGCCTTATGTCAAAATCTGCCTTGCAGTTAATACAAAAATGTTACCCGAAGGGATTATTACTCACTCAGGACAGTGGCTAACAGCAAAGCTGTCTCCTGATTGCTGACAGGAAATCCAGGAAGCTAAAGCCAGACAATGTAATAAAATCACTTGGCCTGGAGTCCTTCCTTACTAATTTTCATTAGAAAATTTGCAGTGCTATCAAGCTGGGTTATTCAACTTTTGGATACAATAAGAATTCCTCTCACAAAGGCTTCAGAGTGGCTGTGTGCATCCTTTCTTTTTTCTGTCAGGCTGGTTTGGGGCCTGACAGGGAAAGAAAAAGATGTTCACAGCAGCTTTGAAGGAAAGACTTTTTTAAAAAAAATAAAAATGCCAACTGGTACCCCTTGCATGTAAAAGATATTTGCCATTCTGATACATTTGAATCAATTTAGGGCTATGAACTTTGAATGACATAAATGTCTGTGTTAGTTCTTTTTCAGAAAGGCTCTTCTTCTCCCTGCCACAATTCATATGTGACAATTCATTTACTTGATTGAATTTTAAAGAAGGATTTGTGAAATGTGGCCTCTGTGGTCAGTTCAAGTAGAGTCAAACTTTGGGGACTCACCCGTGCACAAGAGGGCCAAGGCAGCAGGAGGCAAGAAGCCTGGGCGAGCTGGGCTCCTCCATGCCTGGCAGAAGATGAGGTGCAGAGGCGAGAGGTGGGCAAGCAGAAGAGGCACTCAGCCAGCCACACAAGCTGCATGCAAAGAAACTCCCGCCGCCCCAAGCTTCAGGGCTGCCTCGTTAAAGGAGTGCGGAGGCCAGACTCGCAAATGAGAAAAAGCAAGCTCAGGGTTCATAGGTCACATTTTGGGCTGTGGAAGAGGAACCTGCTCCATTCCTGGAGTTCTTTTGAGTTCCTGCGCTTTTGGTTTTGCTTTTTGCCAATCTGCCTCCCAAGACTGCTCCAGGTGCTCCGGCCTGAGGGCTGCTGGGGGCGGGGCTCGAGTGCTCATTACTTGTGGAGCTGAGGCTCAATGTCTCCAGCTGCTCCGCCACCTTCCCTTCCCTTGGTTTGCTCCGGGAGCCTGAGCAAGCCGGCTGCTGGAGGGAAGGAGAGGCGGTTTAAACCATCTTCCCTTTCCTTGGCTTGCTCAGGATCCCCACGGCTGCAGAGAGCCCGAGCAAGCCGGCTGCTGGAGGGATGTGCATTCAGTTCATCTGAACCGAACCATACGGGCCCCTTTCAGGCTGCTGGGGGCCGAATCAGATTCTCTGATCTGAATCAGCTTCCGGCAGTTCGGCCCCATTATATCCTATAAGCCATTGAAGTCAATGGCAAAAACATAGCATATATTCTGGAGGTTGGAGGAGAGGGGGTTTGAGGAAGAGGCTCCAATATCACAGGGTAGCTGCTGGAGCCTCTCCACAAAATACCCACCATGTTTGTTTCAGAAACTTTTAACCAGGGGGTCCAATTCTACGAGCCCCCAAACAGGTTGCCCCCATCCCCTCCATTGTTCTCTATGGTGGGGGGAAAAGTTACTTTTTCCCACCATAGAGAACGATGGAGGAGATAGGAGCAACCTGTTTGGGGGCCTGTAGAATTGGACCCCCTGGTCCAATGTTCTTCACTCTTGGTTGGTATCTTGGGGAGAGGCTCCAGCAGCTACCCTGCGAGTTTGGAGCCTCTCCCTCAAACTCCCTCCCCTCCAGGCCCCAGAATATACCCTATGTTTTCGCTATTGACTTCAATGGCCCATAGGATATAATGGGGCCGAGACTGACATTCGGCTGGCCCTTTTTCAGGCCCGGCGTTCTAGCGCAGAGCCTGAACAAGGAGGGGAGGGGGCGACTCTGCAGGCTGTTTTTCAGGCCCGGAGCCTGAAAAAGGCGGGGAGGGCAGCTCAGCAGTCCCACAGCTCACCATTTCGCCCCGTTCCAAAAAAACTCCACGCGGGCGTCGCAGCTGCTGCCGAGAACAGTGACGGCGGCCATGACTTTTTGAAGAGCCCCTCCTGAGAGCTGGGGGAGCCAGAATGACCTCTTGTAAGAGGCGGAATTTGCCTCTAGGAGAGGTGGAATTTGCCTCTACGAGTCCAAGGCCACCACCCCGGGGTTCATTTTGCCCCACCCCTCCCCCCCGCGCAGGCGTCGCAGCTGCCGCCGTTGCTGCCCCTCGAGAACTGGGGGAGCCAGAATGACCTCTCGCGTGTGATGTCTCGCGAGAGGTGGAATTTGCCCCTACGAGTCCAAGGCCACCTCCCCAGGGCTCAGGAAGGCAAGGGAACGTTTTGCCCCTCCCCCCATGCAGGCATCACAGGTGCCACCAAGAACAGTGCCAGCCATAACTTTTTAAAGAGCCCCTCCAGAGAGCTGGGGGAGCCAGAATGACCTCTTGCAAGAGGTGGAATTTGCCTCTACGAGTTCAAGGCCACCACCCCAGGGTTCAGGGAGGCAAGGGAACATTTCGCCCCGTCCCTCCCCCCGCGCGGGTGTTGCAGCTGCCACCGAGAACAGCGATGACGGCCATAACTTTTAAAAGAGCCCCTCCCGAGAGCTGGGGGAGCCATAATGACCTCTCATGTGTGATGTCTCGTGAAAGGTGGGATTTGCCCCTAGAAGTCCAAGGCCACCACCCCGGGGCAAAGGGAGGCAAGGGAACATTTCGCCCCGTCCCTCCCCCCGCGCGGGTGTTGCAGCTGCCACCGAGAACAGCGATGACGGCCATAACTTTTAAAAGAGCCCCTCCCGAGAGCTGGGGGAGCCAGAATGACCTCTCACGTGTGTTGCCACTCGGACATTACACGCGAGAGGTGGAATTTGCCTGTATGAGTCCAAGGCCACGACCCCGCACCTCAGGGAGGCAAGGGAACATTTCGCCCCGCCCCCCATGGGCATTGCAGCTGCCGCTGAGAACAGTGGCAGCGGCCATAAGTTTTTAAAGAGCCCCTCCCGAGAGCTGGGGGAGCCAGAATGACCTCTCATGTGTGATGTCTGAGCAGCAACACCACTCGGACATAACCCACGAGAGGTGGAATTTGCCTGTATGAGTCCAAGGCCACGACCCCGCACCTCAGGGAGGCAAGGGAACATTTCACCCCTGGGGGAGCCAGTACGCTGGCATTGCAGCTGCCACCCAGAACAGCGACTGCGGCCATCATTTTTTAAAGAGCCCCTCCCGAGAGCTGGGGGAGCCAGAATGACCTCTCATGTGTGATGTCTGAGCAGCAACACCACTCGGACATAACCCACGAGAGGTGGAATTTGCCCCTACGAGTCCAAGGCCACCACACTGGGGCTCAGGGAGGCAAGGGAACATTTTCCCCCATTCCCCACCCCCCGCGCGGGCATCGCAGCTGCCGCTGAGAACAGTGATAGCAGCCATAATTTTTTAAAAAGCCCCTGCCGAGAGCTGGGGGAGCTAGGATGACCTCTCGCGTGTGATGTACAAGGGGCTCAGGGAGGCAATGACGCTCGGACATCACACGTGACAGGTGGAATTTGCCCCTACAAGTCCAAGGCCACCACCCCGGGCTCAGGGAGGCAAGGGAATGTTTTGCAAGAGACATTTCGCCCCACCCCTCCACCCCGCGCAGAGGTCGCAGCTGCCGCCGAGAACAGCGACGGCGGCCATAACTTTTTAAAGAGCCCCTCCCGAGAGCTGGGGGAGCCAGAATGACCTCTTGCGTGTGATGTCTGAGTGGTGTACATCACACACGAGAGGTGGAATTTGACACTACAGGTCCAAGGCCACCACCCCGGGGCTCAGTGAAGCAAGGGAATGTTTCGCTACGCCCCCCGTGGGCGTCACAGTTGCTGCTGAGAACAGCGGTGGTGGCCATAAGTTTTTAAAGAGCCCCTAAGGAGAGCTGGGGGAGCCAGAATGGCCTCTCGCACAAGAGGTGGAATTTGCCCCTATGAATCCAAGGCCACCACCCCGGGGCTCAGGGAGGCAAGGGAACATTTCGTCCTGCCCCTCCCCCTGAGTGGGCATCACAGCTACCACCAACAGCAGCGGTGGCCATAACTTTTTAAGGAGCCCCGAAGGAGAGATGGGGGGGTCAGAATGACCTCTCGCGCGAGAGGTGGAATTTGCCCCATGAGTCCAAGGCAAGGGAACGTTTCACCCCATCCCTCCCACCCGCGTGGGGGTTGCAGCTGCTGCGGAGAACAGCGCCTGCAGCCATAACTTTTTAAAGAGCCCCTCCCGAGAGCTGGGGGAGCCAGAATGACCTCTCGCGCGAGAGGTGCAATTTGCCCCTACAAGTCCAAGGCCACCACCCCAGGGCTAAGGGAGGCAGGAGAACGTTTCTCCCCACCCGCCCCCCATCGCAGCTGCCGCCAAGAACAGCGGCAGCAGCCATACGTTTTTAAAGAGCCCCTAAGGAGAGCTGGGGGAGCCAGAACGACCTCTCGCGTGTGATGTCCGAGGGGCGTCAAGGAGGCAACACCGCTAGGACATCATATGCGAGAGGTGAAATTTGCCCCTACAAGTCCAAGGCCACCACCCCGGGGCTCGGGGAGGCAAGGGAACGTTTCGCCCCTCCCGCCGCACTGGCATCGCAGGTGCCGCCCAGAACAGCAACGGCGGCCATAACTTTTTCAAGAGCCCTTCCCGAGAGCTGGGGGAGCCAGAATGTATCTGATGAAGTGTGCATGCACACAAAAGCTTATACCCAGAATTAAACCTTGTTGGTCTTAAAGGTGACATTGGATTTGTACTTCCACGTTGTTATAACAACTTTGAGGGAGTAGAGGATGGGAGAGACTGGTATAAGATAATAATCCTATATAGTCCAGTAATATCGTCCTATATTCATTACTGTTTGTTTCTTGTGTTTATACCACCTTTCCAGAAAGCCATTCAAATGGGCTGATTCAAGGTATGAGCTTTCATGTGCATGCACACTATTTCAATGTATTTGAGAAAGTGTGCATGCACATGAAAGCTCATACCTTGAATAAACCTTTGTTGGTCTTAAAGGTGCCACTGGACTCTAAATCTGTTCTATTGTTTCAGACCAACTGGATCTATATTCTGGATCTATTGTTTCAGACCAACTGGATCTATATTGTTTCAGGCCAACTGGATCTATATTCAAATGGGCTATAATTTAAAATATGAAAAGACAGGAATATAAACCGTTAAAGAGCAGAAATCACCTCAGGCCACTAGTTATTCCCATAGGAATAACTTATGAAAGTTCTAGCCTGGGGGCATCTCTCTTGCCTTCCCCAGGGTCCACCACTCTTTCAGTGACCTCTAAGGAAGTGGTGGCCTGGGGTGTTTGAACATGGCTTTGAGTTGCACCTTTTCCTCAGTGTTGAGAACATGTGGAGTGAATGCCAGGTGCAGAACCAGCCTCACTTGCATAGGGAGATTATCCCAGAGTTTCTGGGGAGCAGATGAAAAAAGGAGGCATGCAAAAGAACCTCCACCACCACAGTCGTTGCACAGCTGCAAAGCTGTTTTAGCATAGACCCCATGTCAATTGGCAGACACCAGTGCTGAGGTGAGCGGATATAAGGTGTCACTCACCAGTGATTGCAGTTGTCAAAAATGGCACTTTCATCTGCTGGACATGTTCAACACAGTTTTGCATCCTAACTCACAATCTTATGCCCTGAAGCATCTCTAGAGAGAAGAGTGTAGGTACACTAAATCAGTGAAGGACTCAGATTATGTTTACTTTCCCATGCATGATGATGTGCCATATTGAAGGTGTGTGGCTTCTTTTAAGGCTTCCATCCATGCCTGCTTGTAATGACTAGTGATGATGTACTGTACGTGTACATTGGAGATGGGAGGCAGTAATAGGCACTAAAAGCTCAACTACACTTTACATTTTGCCCATGGTTAGTTTCCATTTTTTTAAGTCTTGTAAATAATCTAGCATTTCAAAATCACATGATTATGCGCAGATACCACATGATATCTGTATGTGTGGATAAATGATCATTATTACTATTTAAAAGTGACATCACCAGGTCCCAACCCATGTCATCATAAAGGATCATGGGAACCTAGCAATCTTCCCCCCTAGTGTACTAATGCCCCCTCAGCACAAAATGTCCAACAGTTTTGGCACAAACCGTTCAATTCTTTAAAAGGACAACAGAAGCACTTTGAACTGAGCCCAGAAGTACACTGGAACCCAGTGCAGTTGACATAGCATTAGCTTGATGTGCTCACTATGGTGGGTATCAGAGTGCTTCCTGCTGCAACTTATGCCATTTTTTTCTTTCTTTCCTTTTCAAAAGTGTCTGAAGGTCGGCATTTACCAAATGACATGGTAACAGAGATGCTGAGGGCAGGGCTGGCTCTTCCATAAGGCGGGGTTAGGCAGTTGCCTAGGGCAACACCTGAGAAGGGCACCATGCTGGCCTTCTCCCCCTCCCCCTCCCTGCCCTTTGCAAAAAGAGTCATGCCAATTGCCACCGGCTCCCTGCTTCCCCGGCTCTGGCTCGGTCCTCCCGAGCTGCCCAGCCCAGCCTGTGGGATGAGACATCCCCAGTGCACCATGAGGCTCCTTCCCCATGTGCTGGCAGTGGCAGTGGGGATGCAGAAGACCTCTCTTTCTCCGTGGCATGGGGGTAAGCGGGCAAGCAGAAGAAAGCTCACTTCCTGCCGCCCCGGCGACAGGAAAGACAGGAAGGGCCTGGGGGCACCATCACGGCATCCGAGCAGTCCGGAAACGCCAGCCAGCCATGGGGAGGGGAGGGAGCTGGCCCGGGCAGGACTCTGGGAGGAAGCTGCCCCCCCCACATAGAGGCCAGCGGCTGCTGGGAAAGAGCAGTGCCCCCGGAGGTGCCACCAGGGGGTCGAGGTTGCTCCAGGAAGTCTGAAAGAAAAGGTGCATGGGTGCCAGCAACGGCACGGGGCACCTCCCCTCACCCTGGGGAGGATATTGTCCACCCGAGCCCCCCTTCTCTGCCCGTTGGTATCTCTCCCTGCCTGGGGGAAGGAGTGTCAGAAAAGAGCCACCCTATCTCTGCCTGACTCACATCCCAGAAGAACTGTGGCGAACAGGAAAGGAGAGGACAGACCCTGCAGGTGACCCTGACCTCCATGGAGCACAAAAAGTGCACTAGGCAGCAGCCACAGTTGCTGTTCCCAAGAAGGAGCTCTGCAATTCAGATGACTTCTGACTTCCTAGAAGCGCACCTTAAAGCCAAGCTGTCCCGCTTCTCAGAAGCGCCGCCACCCTCTTGGCTTGAGACACCCAAGGGGGCAGCTGCCCAGCCTTCTGGCTCTGCCTTCCTATTTGGGGAGGGCTGTGTGAGCACTGGCTTCTGCCCCCCCCCCTTCGTAAGGGAAGCATCTCCTTCTCCCCTTTAATGCATGTTAAAACACCTGAAGAAGAAAAACGTTTCAGGCAGCCACTTTGAGAGCCAGGGGAAAAACCAAAGCTAAACCCCAGGCCAGTTTACAAGGTTTGAGTTCTGCAAACCTTTCCATCAAAATAGTAGAAAAGAGTCCAGTGGCACCTTAAAGACTAAGAAAATTTGTGGCAGGGGGTGAGCTTTCATGAGTCACTGCTCACTTCTTCAGATACAGCTAGCATGTAAGTCCATCTATATACTGGAAAGTAGAGTGATTTCAGATGCTAAATGACATTAGCAGGCAAATGACAATAGCAGATGTGATTGGATTAGGTGTGATATGCAGAGAAATAGTAGGCGTGGTGAAATCAGCATTGGTAATGAGACAGGAAACCTAGGTCTGGATTCAGTCCAGGTGGGTGCTTTATCCGTTGCAATTCAGCAGTCTCCCTAATCTCCCTTTGAAATTCCTTTGTAAGATAACTGCTACTTTTAGGTCAGCGACTGAGTGTCCTAGAAGGTTAGACTGTTCCCCCAGTGGCTTTTGAATGTTATGGTTTCTGATGTCAGACTTATGTCCATTAATTCTTTGTTGAAGGGACTGGCCTGTTTATCCAATGTAGAAGGTGGAAGGACATTGCTGACACATGATGGCATAAATCACATTAGAGGATGAGCAGAAGTAGGAACCTGAGATGGTCTGGCTGATGTTGCTGGGTCCAATGATGGTGTTCCTAGGCTCTATATGAGAGTAAAGTTGGCATCTTGATTTGTTGCAGGCCTTGATACCAGAGTCCATGTTACTGTTAAGTAGTTTATCATTGCAGGTGAGAAGTTGTTTTAGGTTAGCAGGCTGTCTGTAAGCTAAAAAGCATTTATGTTTGAAAACTGGTGGGTGCACCGGGGGGGGGGGGCAGAAGGTAGCCTCGCCTACCAGCCCTGGCTGAGGGTGAGCCTGTATATCTTATAGGTGTGGTTCACGAGGCTAAAGACACAGGTTGTGTTGTCCAGATTTGTGCTGTCAGAATCCTCTTTACTGCTGACTTCCGGTCTATGGCTTCAGCGATGGCGGAGGCTCTCTCCTGAACGGGGGAGGCATTCCGCGCTCCAGGGGTGCTGGAGGGGTGTCACCTCAAGTGGCACCCCCAGGTGAGCCTCAGTGTGGGGCTCCAAGCCGGGGGCGCTTGAGGGGCGACCTCTTCCACGGCTTGAAGCCGGGGAATTGAGGCGCTCCTCCCTGCCCCATTCGGTCCACCCCCTGAGAGGCTCGGTTTTTACCGAGCATAGCTGAATGCCGATCGGGACAAGCAAGCGGGTCAGCGAATGAAGCATGATTAAAAGGAGTCTGTGATCAGACTGTCAAGGAACTGGAGAATGAGACGAGCGAAGAAGCTTTAAAAGTGAGTTCCGATCCCCCCCCCACCCTCAGCGGCGTCGGGAGGAATCCCAGACGTAAACAAACCGAACTGTGATTTAAAGAGACGGGGAGGGGGAGAAGACAATTAATCACTCAAGCGTGCCAGAGACTTAGCTGTTTTTTGCGGATAAACCAGCACTTGCTGAAGAAGTGTGAAAAAGCACTCTTTAGTATAAACAAAGCGGAAAATGGCCGGCGTCCGAGGGAGAGGAGTAAGAGGGGGGCGTGGTTCTCAAAGTCCGAGAGTGGAGGAAGGAGATGTTTTCTCCACACTAACAGAGCTGCTTCGGCCCATTCATGAAAGACTCGATGGCCTTAACCAATTGATTGCTGCCTCAAACCAGAGCATGGCAAAACAGCAACAGCAGATCACCGAGCTTGTGAAAAAATCGATCCAAACTGATGAAAAACTTAAAGAGACCACACATGATGCTAAAAAGCTGAAGAAAAGAGTTGGTCTGATGGAACAAAAGCAGGATCTACACGAAAGGAAGCTATTGAACCTACAAATGGACAAAGCGAATAAAACCCTTAGATTCCAAGGGGTGGCTGAGACGACAGGAGAAATTTTGAAAGATGTGGCAGCTGAGCTAATCGCTCTATCGCTCGGCATTGCAACGGCTGAAGCGCATGCAGAGATAGAAGTGACATATCGTTCTTACTCTAAATATATTAAGCAAAACAAACTGCCGGGCGAGATCGTGGTCAAATTTCTCCGACGACAGACAAGAGATGATATTCTCAAAGCAACAGCAGACAAACCCCTGCAAATGGGATCAGCAAGTATCAGGGTCCTTAAGGACGTTCCATTTGAGGTTCGACAGAAAAGAAAAGCGTACAAAGAACTCATCTCAACACTTCAGATCAACCAAATTCAATACTCCTGGCTTTTTCCAGAAGGGGTCCAATTCAAATATAGAGACAAAAGAGAAAAAATCGACTCGGTGTTAAAAGCAGAAGAATGGTTGAAGCAATTCTTCGGACAGAAAGAGGAAGAGCAGCAAGACGGAGGAGGCCAGGCAGCTGACCTGGAAGAGACGGACAGAGACCTACTTGGAGCAGAAGGAGGCACGGCCAGAGAAGCATATGACTTGCGGCTAAGAGTTGCCAAATAGCACTTATGAACTAAAAAGACTTATGGATGAGCTGGAAGAAGTCTATGTGCACACTGAGAAGAAATTAGATATACAACAAAATGGACTAACTAATCTCCTAAATTCCTTGACTTAATGAAAGCATTAATCTTTATAACTAACTGCATACTAACTGTTAATGACCCTACTTTCTTGGGTTTTTAGTTATAGTGTGGGTTTTCTTTCTTTATACTGTTTGTATCCTGGGGTTTGTTATTTTAGTTTGTTATTTTTTTCCCCCCCTTCCATTTTTTCTCCCTCTCTTTTCTTTCCTTTTTGTAGTCACGTAGGTGTAATAAAAAATCAATAAAGCTACCCTTCGGGGGATTAAAAAGTTAAAAAAAAAAAGAATCCTCTTTACTGCTTCAGTTTCTCTTTCTGCTAGGTCACTGAACTGATGAAATAATCCCATGCAAACAGACTGAAGTCTGTGAGCATTCTCCCCAAAATATGAGGGTTTTGAGATAATTATTCAGTATTAGATAACTAATAATGAATGCGAAGAATTCAATATAACGATGAAGAAACTGTGTGGGTTTTCTTCTGTGCCTGCCAGTGCAAATGTATCTTAGCCTTGAGTTTTTCTTCCTCTAGTTTAGCACAGTGATCACATTTGTCACATTTTCTGCATTATTTTCCATATGCTGGACTGGAATCTGTGCTAGTAGAAGCTACTCTTACAGCAGGTCTTTACAACCTCCATAACAACTTTTCTAAAGGGAAGGGTTGTTTTTGCCAGATTTTCCTTTGCTGTGAGCTGTCTTTTTGCATTGTAAAAGTCTTTTTGCACTGTGGGGCATCCATTTACTTCTCTGCTAGCCGCATTCCTCTCAAGGACTTGATAGCTACTTCCAATACACAGTATGCATCTTCTGTACACTCCAGGATTAACTCAGTTGTTCTCCATTGTCTGGATTCCAGTCAGAAATGATGGCCACAATCCCAAGAACATTTTCCTGGGAGTAAGCCCTATTGACTAAAATGGAACTTACCTCTGAGTTTACATGTTTAGGATTGCCTCGCAGTCATCTTTATCAAGTGATCCCCCAGGTTTTTGTTGTAGTCTGAAGAATCTGTGCCTTCTGTATGCAATATCGGTTCTGCAAGCAGAGCAGCCTTCAGATTTATTAATCCATTATCTGCATTGTTAGCCCACTGGACAAAATTAAATTCCCCTCTTACTTCTTCCCCAGCCATATGAGGAAATAAGGCTGACTGGAGTTTCCTAACTTTATATGATCCACTTGCAATGCAAGCAAGCAAGCAAAACATTTATGGTATAAGGCCAAAGGCCATTACAATTAGGACACACAGAGGGACATATACCACTATACTCTGGGTTCTCTTCAGATTGTAAAAACCTTTCACTTTTTACTAAAGATTTCTGTGGAGAGGAACACTTGCAGTGCAACATAACTCTGTTGTAGCAGAGGTATGTCTGCAACCAAAAAAGAATAAAATTCAGAATATCAGGCAGCACAAAGGGGGGTTGGGGGGAGACAGGTTAATTTCAGCATTTAATCATGATATGTCATACTAAAAGACAGACCATCACTTCTCTTACTTATTAGCATTTGAAGGAACACAGGGTCTATGTAAAAAATTGTTATAAACTACATGCTTTATCAATTATCTTTCTTTCTGGACTCATAAGAGAACAATCTGTAATTAGTCTGAAATTGACAAGCCTATGTATGCTATTAAAAATAGAGTGAAACCTGTTATCGTGACAGATCTACCCCTTACTGAGCTGGACCCATTAATAAAACCATCTTTTGCTAGATTCTGCCTTAGAACTCTCTAATTTAACAAAACAAAGTAAAAGTACTAGAGTGAATTTTTCAAATTATTTTCCAATGTTACAATGACTTAGCCTAAGATTTAGAGTTCTTCATAAATCCTCAGAAAACTTCTATAGACTTTTATATTGCAGGAATAAATACATACATTTTAGTTCCCCGTTCCTTCATGTAGATTCATGTTTCCTGCATAAAGATGTCCTTTGATTTCCCAAATGTTTCTCCAGAATAAATGTGTTTGTTCACTTGTAAGTGCTGAGATTGAATAGGGACTTGTCATTAGCTGCAAAGAAAATTCTTTCTCTTCCTCTTCCCCATACACACCAAGGCTTGAAAGTTACATTTCTTTGCTGATTCAATGTCTCGTCTCTTCTGTTACCAGTATATGCCCCAGTAACATTCATTTAAAATTAATGTTTAATTTCACAACATATTTCTGAAGTACACTTTGAATAACCATTTTTGTTTATACATAGGAATATAAGAAAAGTCCTACTGGATCAGGTGAAGAGTTCATCCAGTCCAGCATCATGGTTCCCACAAAAGGCAACAAGATGCCTCTGGGAAGCACCCAAGCATGGCATAAAGATATAGCCCTTCCTTGATGCTGTCTCCCAGCTACTACTGTTCTAAGTTATATTGCCTCTGAATATGGAGGCTCCATTTATCATTGTGTTTAATAGCCACTCCTCTTGCACTGTCTAGTTCTCTTATTAAAACCATATAATCTAACGGCCACCACTACACTCTCTGGCTGCAAATTCTATAAGCTAGTTCTACATTAAATTAAGAAGTACTTTTTCTGTCCCCCATGCTGTTTAACATCAACATAAAACCACTGAGTTCCCAGTCAACATTTTAGGCAGGGAAAGCTGAAGACAAGTAGACAAGAGAACAGATAAAGATAAATTGTCTGGTAGGTGGGAAGAAGAGAAGAAAGCAAGAAAATGGGGAGACTACAGTGGCTGCAGAGGAGAGAAAGAAGAAATGGTGGGGGAGGGTGATATAAGAGAAATTAGATACCCCTTGAAAGTCTGTGTGGCTCCCCTGCTATAACACTATAATTTTGATCCAAACATGGTGGCATTACAGTTTATGGAACTGGCTCCATCATCTCTCCTCTTGGGGGCAGCACTACCCATTCTGTCCATTTGTCCAGTGTTCTTGGCTAAACCCATTCCCATCATAGGCAAGCACAAATTTGTAGCAGAGCTACCCTGTATGTCTAATTTATAATTTCTGCTCCTCAGACATCTGGAGAATTTTATCAGTGTCTGTGGTGTCAGTGCAAATTACCACATAATAGCTCAAAGCTGCCTTGGTAGGCTGATCTAGCATGACTTCCTTGCAGCTTGCTTAAAGAGGATTTTGTGATAAGGCAGAGTCTAATCTGTGCTCTTCCCCTAAAAGGTGTTATCTGTACCATGGGAAGGCTGGTATTGTTGCTTTATGATGCCTTCAGCTCTTTTCCAATTGGAGGCTGTGGAGGGGTCCATGAATAGCTTCCTGAATTCCAGTCAATTGGGCTGCCTGCTGAGCCACCACTTGGAGGTTTCAGTCTCAATTTGCCCATTTAGAGTAGTCTCAGCTGGCTCTGAACTCACATTGCTGAAAGACTGAAAAATCTCTCTTTTCTAAAGTCTCGTTTTAAAAAGTTGTGGTCTTTTGTTTATTTATTTATTTACAGGCCGAACACTAGAGCTTTCTGGTTTTATGAATACTGAGAAACTATTTACACAGGGCTGCGGCCCTGGAGTCTTGTCTTGTTCTTGCTGAAATCTATATATATAAAAGAAAGTCCACTCACCGTAAAATCAACGTCCAGTCCAAACCGTTGGACCTAGAGACACCAAATTTGGGGAGAGTGCTCCTACCATGGCGTAGGTGCTCACTAAGAAGGGATTTTTAGAAATTCAGCCCCTAAATGGGTCAAAAGGGGGGAAATGTGCTCCCCCATTGGTTCCTATGCAGCTGCCTCCCTGCACCCCCCACTTTCTGACTGGCCAGCTGCAGAGCTCAGTGTTCTGAGGTAAAAAAAACCAAACAGTTACATGGGGCTGCAGAGAGCTAATGACAGTTGAGGAAATCAAGAGCAGCCAACAACCAGCTGTGAGGTGAAGCAAAGCTGCTGGCCCAGCCTCTCTGATGGTTTCCAACACACTTCCCCCACCTCCTACACCTAACAGGTGGTTGTCTGTCAGATACAGCCCCACCTCCACAGCGGCTTCTAATACTCCTTACCCATGCCCCCTCCTACCCTGGACAGGCAGCTGCCTGTCAGGTGTAGGAGAGGAGGTGGGATGGCTTCAACATACTCCCACCACCTCCTACACCTAACAGGTGGTTGTTTGTCAGGTGCAGCAGTGGTTGCAGGGTGCTTAAAGCCATGAGGGAGCCTACCCCAGCAGTAATGCCTTAATTATCCTGCCGGCCCCACCTCCACAGTGGCTTCTAATGCTCCTCCCCCCTCTACACTGGACAGGCAGCTACCTGTCAGGTGTAGGAGAGGAGGTGGGATGCTTACAGCCACCGGGGAGGTATGCTCAGCAGGATTGCCTTAGCACTACTGCTGGCCCAGCCTCCCTGATGCCTTTAAATACAATCCCCCCCATCACCAGACATGCCTGTGTTTGTCAGGTGTAGGAGCAGGGCCAGGGTATGAATGTTTATGGGGAGATAGTAAAGGACATTTCTAGGAGCCATTTCAATGCATGCCTCCCTCATGAACCTGAAGAAATGTCCACCACATCACCACTCCCTCACACCAACTCCCCCTCACACCTCTCACCTCTTACTGCCCCCAAGAAAGCTCCTGGCACATGTGGAGCCAGATACACCAATACTACAAAAAGGAGGCAACTTAGGAATGCGGCAAAGATATTTGCAGTGCACTGAGCTGCACAGACCAAGTACCAGCAAGATCACTCTGAGGTGCTCAGAACAACACAGTCTCCATATGAGCAAAACAATCCAGGAACATAAATAGAGAGTCCATCACTTTCATGGAAGAGTGCAGGAGTTGACTTAACAGATGACTGCTTCTTAAATGGACAGTTCTATTCTATGTGGTTTGCTCCAGAGTGAGCTCACCAAGCAGCCTGGTGATCCTAGCACCTGAGGGCAGAACCACCAATTGGTCTAGAGAGAGGTCCTTCAGTAGAGAGGGGGAAAGTACGTATGTCTCACTTCATTTCTTACACTACAGTCTTCTCCATTAGAATTCCTACAACAAATGTCACATTTCAAACTTCACATCATCAGTATTATAACTGGATTTACGGAACTTAAAAACTGTAGCAAAGCACAGGTATCAGGCTAGTTACTAACAAAGTAGAATTGATCACTAGACTTGGGGTCTGCTCATCCATGGAACACATTACTTAACACACTCGTTGCCTATAGCAGGGGTGTCAAACAGGCAGCCCGGGGGCCGGATCAGGCCAACAGAGGGCTTCTATCAGGCCCGCAGTGGAACTGGCCGTCTTCTGCTTCTTCTTCCAGTTCTGCTGCTCCTGCATCATCGTAGGTTTGCAGCTTACGGATACACACCTGAACAGCATAAGCAAGATTGCAACAGCACAGACATTTTGATGCAATAATTCAGAGCAAGAAGTGTCAGTTATCAGGCACTGTTAAATAAACAAAATATTGCAAGAGTGCTAATGTTTTAAACATCTGGATATAACATCAGAGCCTTCCCTAGGATCTTGTCCATCAGTATTGTCTGTATTGACTGACTCTTTTTATGGAGAATATTGCATATGGAAATACTGGCCCCATGTTCACCGCTGCATAGGAAATTTATGTATAGCTTTTTAGATTTTATGTGGTTTTAAATTGTTTTAAAATTTTATGTAAGCTGCCCTGAGCCTGCTTTGGTGGGGAGGGCAGGGTATAAATCTAATAAAATAAATAAATAAATAAACTGCACAAAAAAATCTGATGCAACAATATATACCATTACACCAAGAATGCTTTTTTGTAGTGTTTCATCAATGTGAACAGATAAAACAGAGGAATGCAGAACTGACAAACTTCTGGAGCAATAAAGAAATGGAACATAGGAGATTTGCTCATCCCTAGTCAGGGAGAAAATAGGAGATTTGCTCATCCCTAGTCAGGGAGAAAATGTTAAGATACATTTTTAAATAGTGAAACTTTTGAGATGCTGTTTGTGTGTTTGTTGGCTGTATAGTATCCACAATGAAAAACAACTGCAGTCCAGTTGCCAGCCCATGATCTGAAGATTTGAAATGCAACTTTTTATGATAGTATAAGCAAAACAGAAGCTGGCAAGTGGTAGCAGGTCACCCAGATTGGCTGGCCATGGGGTTGCAGTTGAGACATGCAGAATATTACTACAACTGCCACACTCTGAAGCAGTCATGTGCATCATCCTTGAGAAGGCAGTGAATGAACAGTGAGTTAAACAGAGCACACCAAAGAAAATTAATGTAACATTTATTAAGCATGTGACTAACTTTCAGTACACCCAGGGTGATCTGTGAAAACAGTGTGTGAGGCCCTCTCTGTTGTGGCTATGCATGTTAGGACTGTGGCACAAGCTTCCTGAATGCAAAGAGGGAATTACAAGCAGAAGTGTTCCTTTTTGCATGAGAGTAAGCAAATGGCTGGGATAAAATTATATATGCCATAATACTGTTCCTATGTGTTGTAGGAACATGACCTTGCACCATCTGCCCAACCCATTGGCTTGGCCTGTCTATGATGTTCCTGGACATCCACTCATGACCATACTGATTCAATACATCATATATGCACATACCACTCAAATTGCGCTGTTCAGTTCCTGGACTGCATGTGGGACATTAGTTATACTTTTGGGACCTTCATGCGATGGATGTTATGCATGTATTGCCCTATTCAAGCTTTACCCTCCATGTGTGAGCATCCAGGTGTGTCAAAACCTCTTTTGAGTCATTACACATAAGGAGAGATCAGGCTACTCGCAATTGTCTCAATACATGGAGTCGCCATTTTATGTCAATAGGGCAATACACAGATTTTCCAACTTAGCTACATATAATTGGATACCCAGATCTTTTAGAATACATGTTTACATATAGCAAAATTGGAAAAATATGTGCACTGCCTTCTTCACACAAAATGGGAGCCACACATATTGGGATAATTGTGGTAGCATGATTTATCCTTATGCAAGGCTTGAGTACCAAAGAGGTAATGACTGAAAAGGCTAAAACCAGGACAGGTATGGCCAGTGTGCATGGCAGGATGGCACAATCTAACAGACTCCCATGTGTTCTGATAAAATGGGGAACCAATCTGCTAGGAAGACAGGATTTAAGGGGCTCATTGGTATTCAGTTCATATAGATCTTTCCTATGCTCCATGCCCCAGTTTAGTTTAGTTGGAAATTGGAACTATGCATAAAATGTTAAACTTTTCCATTCTGGCTATGATCAGCAATCATTTTCCAGCTTACCAATGAAGTTCAGCCCATTATGTGAAAGCTCAGCTTTTGTAATTATCATGTCTACCATGCACAAGTTGTTTGTCAGCATTTTTTTTAAAAAAAAATCTTAAGTACAGAGGAAGAAGATGCAGCAGATTAGCTGGATGTCAATTATAGAGAGCTCCAATTAAGATTTTTAGAAGATGAAACCCCTTGGGGTAGAACAGTCCCACACTGAAGTAAGACTGATCATCAGATACTTCAACCATCTTCTAAAGAAATGAATCAGAGTCAGATGATAAAACTACAGAATTAAATGGAAAATTACTGATTCTGTTGCAGCCAGGGATACTGACATATCCCAAAAAATTAAACAGCCATTATTCATTTATAATTATTCACTAGAACGTCCTATTAGCTAGTATTTGGCTGAATGGCAACAAAATCCATCCAAAAAAGTAATAATAATAAAAAGTATGCCTAGCTGACATAGCATCCAAGGCTCTCTGATCTCTCAGGAAACAAAAAAGAAATCCTTGCAGGCACCTTGGAATCTGAAGTGTTTTCTACTCTTGACATTTGAAACACACATAGTTCCTTAGCCTTCACCCTGATATTCAGCATCCTCATGACTTCCTTTGACTTTTCTAAAGGGTAGAGCTGTTGTGGTTTTGTTTAAAAAATGGCCCTTCACTCAGGAGCTTTCCCCACTATGCTACAGGAGTCAATTTCTTTTAGTGGCTATTTCCTTTATAGTTTGCAACACCAATTAGACATCTTGTGGAATCCTGTTTTAACTACATGGCATCATTCTCTTTATTTAAAAGTACTTCTCCCAACAAAAAAGTACAAGCATGGAGTTGGATCCAGATTAAATTGGCAATTTCCACCTAATTCCCTTTCCCACTACAGATCCCCTTCATTTTGTTCCTCTGGGTCCCCTATTTCCATGAGCAGCATTTTCTGAAGATTATAGGGTTGCCAAGTCGGGTGTTGCGCTGAAGCGGGGGACTCCCGGCTGGCGTCTGGAGCGCGCGCGCCGTATGCACGTCACCCAGAAGTGGCGTGATGATGCCGGACACGCTGGGGGCGGGGCCACAACCATCCAAGGGAAAACCATTGAGTTTTCCCTCGGATGACCGTGGCCCCGCCCCCAGCGTGCCCGGCGTGGTCGTGTCACTTCCGGGTGATGCACACGTTGGGGTGGGGCTCCCCCCTGGGCCCCGATCCGCCGCCGCCGGGGCACGGGCCTCTGGGGTGGGGTTTCCCCGCCCCCCGGGGGGACTTGGCAAGCCTAGAAGATTAACTGGGTTGCAGTGGAAGAGAGGAGGCAGGAAATGTCCATTCTGCCACTGGAAAATTTAGTCTGGCTCGTAGTGTGAAGTACCAGGGCCCATTCTGCATCTAGCATTTGCTCCACTGTTCTACAAAACCCACGTTGGAACAGAAATTCCCCTCTACTGTTCGCATAGATTTATGGACATTTTATGGCCATTCAGAGGTGACTCTGCAGTCAGTACAGGGTTGGCCTGGGGTATTTGAATATGGTTTTGAGCCACATCGTTTTCTGTTCCAGTGTGGGCATGATAAAACAACAGAGCAAATGCTAGATGCAGAATGGGCCCAGGATATCAAGGTCCCTGAGAAGCTAGTGAGTCAACCCTCCAAACAAATTAAGATAGCAACTGGGTAGGCTTTGTAAATCATACAGGCTGCATTTGGACCATACTAAAATCAACCATGGGACATGGTGGTTCAGAGGTTAAGACACTGAGCTTCAGACTAGAAGGTCTGTAGTTTGGCAGTTCAAGACCCTGGTGCCGTGCGACAGGGTGAGCTCCCGTCTCTGGTCCCAGCTCCTGCCAAGCTAGCAGTTTGAAAGCAAGAAATTGCAAGTAGATAAATAGGTACCACTTCGGTGGGAAGGTAACAGTGTTCCATGTACCTTGGCATTTAGTCATGCCGGCCACATGACCACAAAAACGTCTCCAGACAGTGCTGGCTCTTTGGCTTGGAAATGGAGATGAGCACTGCCCCCAGAGTCAGATTCAACTGCCTTTCAAGCAAAGGAAACCTTACTATTTAAGATCAACCATGGGTGAAAAAATCACAGATGACAATCAAAAAATTTCCACAGGTCTTACAGCTCTCCATGAATGTAATATTGCGAGGGTAGAAAGCAATTGGGCAAGAACAAAAGGGTCAGAGGAGAAATGAGCATTTTAAATTCACCTTTCTCTGGTGGTCTCAGTAACGATCTTCTTCAAGCTTGGGCTGGGCTACAGTGCCAGCAAAACATATACGAGACAACGCAGGGGGAAGCAAGGCTATTTCCTTTGGAGGAATTTGACCCGCAGTTGCGCGATCACACAGTCCTTTAAAGCTGCAGGGGTAGCCCACCACTGTGTGATCAGACGCAACCGCGGGTGAGTCGGGTTTTTTTTTTTGCCGTTTGTTCCCGATGCGCTTAAACGGGGAATCGATTAATCGCACCTCAGCACTGAGGGCTCCCTATGGAGTGTGTGATGATGCGCATACTGAGAAGGGGGGAAACAATGGCACGGAGTTGGGATGGCTTGATCAGACCATCCCGATGCCATGAGAGCACACTAGAGCAATCAGACATGGCCCATCGCAACCCGTTTGCTACTGGACTTTCCCCATTGTCTTTTTTCTCTTCTTCTGTGGCGGAGCAAAACAGGTTGCCGATGGGTGTGGGGCACTTCTCAGATGTCTGTGTCTGATCGTGCCCTTTAAATCTGCCTGGCATCCGTGCCTATGGCGTGGCTAATTGTGTGTGTGATCATGCTCATGAAGAAGGATGTTCTTCTGAACATGTGCTGATTAATCCTCTGGATGAAAATCTATACTCAGTACTTGTCTGGGTTCCCCTGAACTGGCTGGATCTGCCTTTTGATGTGTTAAGTGTTAAGTGTTAAGTGCCTTTTGATGTGGCTTGAGATACTTGTCCCTGTCCTGGAGATAGGCCACTCATTTTTGCAGACTACTAGAACAAGACCTAGAAGTCCAGTAATAATAAAGAGTAGACATCAGCCTGGTAAAGAGAAGAAATAATTTTTCAACTCTTGATGAGAAAGGAGTCTAAAAAGGAGTCTAAAATGATCTTTACAACCCCTGCACTGTCGACTTTGGGGCTGGGAGATATGCCAGTTCTTTGTCCACAACTAGCCTGATACCTGTGCATTGCTACGGTATTTAAGTTCCATAAATCCAGTTATAATACTGATGATGTAAAGTTTGAAATGTAGCATTTGTTGTAGGAATTCTAATGGAGAAGATTGTAGTGTAAATGAGGACCCGCCTGTCTGGTGTTTGGGGGATTATGTTTAAAGGCATCAGGGAGGCTGGGCCAGCAGCAGGGCTAAGGCAATCCTGCTGAGCAAACCTCCCCAGCGGCTGTAAGCATCCCACCTCCTCTCCGACACCTGACAGGCAGCTGCCTGTCCAGTGTAGGAGGGAAAAGGGAGAGGAGTATTAGAAGCCACTGTGAAGGTGAGGCTGGCAGGATCACTAAGGCGTTACTACTGGGGCGGGCTCCCTCGTGGCTTTAAGCACCCTGCAACCACTGCTGCACCTGACAGACAACCACCTCTTAGGTGTAGGAGGTGGGGGAAGTATGTTAGAAGCCATTAGAGAGGCTGGGCCAAAAGCTTTGCTTCCCCTCACAGGCGGTTGACCACTCCTGATTTCCTCAACTGTCATTAGCTCTCTGCAGTCCCCTGTAACTGGTGTTTTTACCTCAGAACACTGAGCTCTGCAGCTCAGAGAGTGGGGGGGTGGCAAGGAGGCAGCAGCCTGGGAGCCACATAGGAACCAATGGGGGGAGCACATTTTATCCCTTTTGATCCCCTTAGGGGTCGAATTTCTAAAAATCCCTTCTTAGTGAACATCTACTAAGCGCTCTCCCTGAATTTGGTGTCTCTAGGTCCAGCGGTTTGGCCTGGGCATTGATTTTACTGTGAGGGGACTTTCTTTTATATATACAGATGGCTACCAAGTATTTTAAGTGCATTCAGCTTCTACCACTATTAAAATGTTTAAGCATGTTTTACTTCAGGAAGGAAAGAAATAGTCTGTGTTGTTTCAAATGTTTTATGGGTCTGTACAGGCTATTAATATATCCACCAAATTCTCAGAGTAACTTTTCCAATATATATTTTTTATTCTTTTTAATAAAAATCACAAGAGGTCCATTATGAGAGCGAACATTTCAGCTAGCCCTCATGCTGGTGATATATTACAATAATAGCTTGTAGGAGTGACATGCAGCATTTTTTTTTGAAGTCTTGCTCTGAAATATAATAGCTATGGCTGCCTGGTAAAAGACAAACCTATTTTTTAGGCTTCATTTTTACAGTTATATACTAAACTGTATTTTTTTTAAAAAAAAATAAAGTTTGTAAGTGGAGATGAAAGACAGTTTCCCAACAGATGTGAACATTATCATATTAAACACTGAATCAGATGCTTCCAGTTGTTGCAGCTAAAAGCAATGCCTCACAGCTCAGACCTAGACCTCAGACACCAGTGCATCAGCAAAGGCAGTATGACAATGGCATAGCTACTTAGTGTCATATGATTTCTAAGCAGAGAAAAGGAATTTTTAAAAAATACCCTCAATTCTAAAGCAGTTAGAGCATAGCAATTACACTGGAGTCCATAGCTAAACCAGCAAAACCCGCAAGTTAGGGAGCAGGTGAAGACATCCTCACATCAGCCGTATATGGAAGCAGCTAATCAACACACAACACCCTGCCTCCCCCTGAACACAACAAGGGAAGGAATAAAGGAAACATACTTTGGGTACTTCAGGGTTCCCCAACCTTATTGTGTCTGCAGGGATTTTTGGTCTTCTGACACAGAGTGGCAAGTGCAACCACAAAATGGATGCCATGGGAGGTTGAGACAACCACAAAATGTCAGGAAGGGAATTATGAATAACTATGATAATATGTACGAAAGTGCCATCAAGTCACAACTGAGTGATGGTGACCCCAGCTAGGGGCTTGCTAGGCAACTGAAAAGCAGAGGTGTTTTGCCATTACCTTCCTCTAGCAAAGGTGTCCAACTCATTTGTTTTGAGGGCCGGATCTGATATAAAAGCTACTTTCTCAGGCCAGGCCATGTGAGCCATAAAATGTAATGCCAGGTACTGGAGATACATATTTTATAAATGACACAGGCAAACCCAGTTAATGATATTATTTTTATACAATAAAATACACAAAAAATTATTCCTAGGAGTGAAAGCAATTGATTTATTGGGGAATCCACAAAAGTTCCAATAAATGTATGTAATCGTATGCAAGCAGTGTTCCCTCTAAGCTGAGTTAGTGTGAGCTAGCTCACTGTTTTTTAGCTTTGATGGGAACTCCCCAGAATAACCCCAAGGCAGCTTGGCAGACACCCCAGCCAGACACCACATGGAAGGGAAGTGTGCCCATAACTCTCACAACCCCCCCCCCCCCGGGGCTGAAACACACAGGTCCAGAGCACACTACATCATCACACTGGGTATATTCTTCTGCTCTGCAAAGGAATGGAAACACATATGTTGAGCTGGCAGCTCTCTCCCCCAAGTCTCCAAAGGCAAATTCCAAAGGAGAGACAGGGTGTAGAAATGTTTCTAAATGGTAGCCTGGACAAAGGTGGTGGCACAAAGCCCTAAGTCCACTTAAGACACAAACCTGAAAGCGTGCAACGACATGTAGACATGGTGGCTCAAAGACCTGAGTCCACCTTAGACCCAAACCTGAAAGGGTGTGATGTATGTAGACATGGTGGCTCGAAGCCCTGGGACTACCTGAGACCCAGATCCAAAAGGATGCAATGACATATGTAGATGTGGTGGCTAAAAGCCCTGAATCCACCTGAGATCCAAACCCAAACTAGCATGCAACAACATATGTAGAAATGGTGGTTCAAAGCCCTGAGATTACCTGAGATCCAAACCCCAAAGAGTGCAACAACATAAGTAGACATGGTGGCTTGAAGCCCCGAGACCAGCTGAGACCCAAACCCAAAAGGGTGCAATGGGGTATGTAGATGTAGTGTCTCAAACCCCTGACACCACGTGAGACCCAAACCCAAACTAGCATCCAACAACGCATGTAAAGGTGTGGTGGCTGGAAACTCTGAGAAGGGCTGGCCATGCACAGCAATCATCTCAATGTGGTGAGTGAGTGACTGCTTCCGCCTTCTACTGTAGGAAGGACAGTGGTGTGACAGAAACCCCATAACTACTATGATCCGACAAACATGGCTAAGTACTGCCCTGTCCAAGCATCTACACAATGTGCCATTTCATTTTGATATGAAATAAAAAATAAAAAATATGAATATATTGCAGAAAGTTGCTCAGATTCATTTTAGGGAACCAAACTGTAGCATCATTCGACATAGTTCACTTTGGGTACTTTTCATATACAGGGGGAGGGCTTCTTCACCCCCATGATGAGCACACCCACTTTCACACACATGGCCTTCACAATCAGGAGTGGTGGGTACAAATATGGGCCCTTGTCCAAGGCACCCACCAGCTAAGCCCTGTGCTCAGCTGGAGCAAAGAGAATGGTGGCTCAAGAGCCCTGAGACCACCCCTGACACCCAAGCCCTGGGAGGGTATATAAATGTGGGCCCTCTTCAGGCCCATGGCTAGCCAGGGGTGAGGGAGCATGCTGCCCAGATGTGCCAAGCCCCCCACGGATACCAGACAGCCCCTCTGTGTGAGCAGGCTCCTCGAATTTTGGAGAAGTGTAATGGAACAGCAGCTACTGAGGCAGATTTGCTGGCCAACCCTCTCACCATGAACGGAATGAGCCGGCCAGGACTTCTATGGCTGACTGCCTAGCTGCAAGCAGCATTGCTAACTGGCAGCTGAGCCTGCAAGTCCGACCTGCTCTCCCTGGATGGGGTGCCTAGTTCAGGCAAGGAAAGAGAACCGGCCAGCCAAGAGGCCCCGTTGTCCTCAGCTTCTGTGAGGCTCTGGCTTCCCTCATGACTCTCAGGCAGGGGGGCTGCCCCTTTAAGTGGAGGAGGAGGTGTGGAGCAGAGTGCCGGCCAGGAAAGGGGGTTTCTCCCCGGGCACGGTGAGAGGATTGGCTCCGCCAGGGGGTGGCCAGGCAGATGAGGCAGTGCCCCTCCACTCCCCTGGCAAGCCTTCCTTGAGGACTACTAGGAGCTGGAGCCCCCTTTCCAAGGTGAGCAGCATGCTATGGAGGGCGGCTCCGTTTTGCACCCCACAGGAATGGCTGGGAGCAACAGAAGGGTGGTGGTCTGAGGGCTTGGCGTTCCAAGCAGGAGGGCTGCCAGTACTCTCAGCTGGCATTGCCTGGCCCCTGCTGTGCCAGAGAGGAGAGAAGTTCAGGCCCATAGCTAGCTAGGGTATTAAATGGATTCACATAAGAAGTCAATAAAAAGGTGATCTCTCTCTCTTCCTCTCTCTCTCTCTCACACACACAAAAACCTACAGATCAGTAATCTAATTAGTGGTGATCAAATTAAACTTCTGCCCCACAGAAAACTTCCTAGCTATGGGGCTGGCCCTTGTACAAGAAACTCAGTGAGAGCAGAGAGGCTTGGTGTCTCAGAGCCCTGAGTGCACCTACACCCAAACCGCAGCAGTAGAGAGCAGATCACAAACCGGAACAGTGGGGGGGAGGTATGAAATCTGGATCCTCCACTGAGGAACCCAGTAGTTAAGCCCCAGTGGTCAGCATGAGCAGAGACAATTGGTGGCTCAGAGCCTTGAATCAAGCTACCCAAAACCCAGCAGCAAAGAGCAGATCACAAGCAGAAAGCAATGAATCTGCTCTGCTTTTAACAAGCTCCATGCCTCTCTTTCACCAGCCAACGCAGGAAAGGGTAGGAGGGGAGCTAACTGAATATATGGCATTCTAAGTCCGGAACTCTGTGTTTGGTGGCCAGCAGTACCTGTTAAGCTTTGGAGGGCTCCTATTGGTGCTTCCAAGGATGAATAATTCCACCCTCCCATTCACAAACTGCTACGAGCAGAAAGCAATGAATTTGCTCTGCTTTTAACAAGCTCCATGCCTGTCTCTCACCAGCCAACACAGGAAAGGATGAGAGGGGAGTTGACTGAATATATAGCATTCATCACGAACTTTAGTTCAGGAGCTGGTTCATGCCCATCCCTAGTGGAAATAGTGGGCCCAAAAGAAAGCTTAACTCACTCACAAGATCAAAGGATAGAAGATGATTTAAATACAGCAAAAGAATTAAGGAAAGCACCTAGATGAAATAACTGTGTCATAATAGGTAATTTTAACTACCCACACATTGATTGGGTCAATATGTGTTCTGCTGGATCAGACCAATAGCCCATCTAGTCCAGTACCCTGTTTCACACAGTGGCCTACCAGTTTCTCTGAACGGCCAACAACAGGGCATAAAGGCTGAGGTATTCCCCTGATGTTGCCTCCTAGCTCTGGAATTCAGAGGCTTAGTGCCTCTGGATCTGGAGGTTCCCCTTGGTCCCCATGGCAAGTAGTCATTGATAAACTTATCCTCCATGCATCTATCTAATCCACTTTTAAAGCTGTTTATTCACCATCCTGCATAATTTGGAGTCATTTGCAAACTTTTCCACTACATTACTCACTCCTAGTTCCAGATCAATGATGAATAAATTAAACAACACTGGCCTCAGTACTGATCCTTGTGGCACCCCACTGCTTACTTCCCTTCATTGTGAGATCTGTTCATTGATTCTTACTCTTTGCTCCCTTCATTTAACCAGTTTTTAATGCATAAGAGAACACATCCTCTTATACTGTGACTGCTAAGTTTACTCAGGAGGTACCTTGTCAAAAACCTTTAGAAAATCCAGGTATATAATGTCTACTGGGTCACCGTTGTCTACATGCTTGTTCACTTTCTCAAAGAACTCCAAAAGATTGGCGAGACAGGACTTTCCTTTGCAGAAGCCATGCTGATTTTCCCTCAGGAGGCTCTGTCCCTCTATGTGCCTAACAATTCCAACTTTAATTACAGTTTCTACTAATTTGCCTGGAAAAGACATTAGGCTAACTGGCCTGTGATTTCCTGGTTCCCTTCTGGATCCCTTTTTAAAAATCAGTGTAACATTTGCTACTTTCTTATCTTTTGGTACAGCAGTTGGATTTAGTGATAGGTTACATGTATGGGTTAATAGATCAACGATTTCACATTTGAGTTCCTTCAGAACTCTCAAGTGTCTGCCATCAGAAGCTGGAGATATATCAGTTTTTAATTACCCCAGTAGGTCTAGAACTTCATCTCTGGTTACCTCAATTTGCCTCAGTTCTGCAGAATCCCTTCCTGAAAATAGGGGCTGTGGCATGGCTATGTACCCCTCACTTTCCACAGTGAACACAGTGAAAGTCATTGAGCTTCTTTGCCATCTCCCCATCTTCCTTTAGCAATTCCTTTATTCCTTTGTCATCCAAAGTCCTCATCGCTTCTCTAGGTGGTTTCTTGCTCCAGATATATTTTTTAAATGATTATTGTTTGTCTTGATGCTTTTAGCATGTCTTGATGCTTTTAGCAACCCCTCCTCAAAATCTCTTTTTGCATGCATAATTATTGACTAAGAGTTAGACTTGACTGTGCGACTGAACAACAACGTATTATTGACTTATGTTTCTTTTGCCAGAGTCTGTGGTTCCTCCTGTTCAATTCATTGAGGAATACCTTCCACTTCTTAAAAGAAGCCTCTTTAGTCATTATAGCTTCCTTGACTTCCATTGTTAACCACTCAGGCCTTCTTTTAGACTTGGCAGTGCCTTCCCTAACTTGTGGAATGCATTCTATTTAGGCTTCAATCAGCATGGTTTTAAATGACTTTCAAGCATCTTCTAGGGATTTGACTCTCTTGTTTTCCTCCTTCAGCTTCCTTTTTACTATTCCCCTCATTCTGCAAGTCAAGAGAAAGAGACTGGGTTTCTAGATACTCTCAATGTCTTTGCCATGGAGCAGATGGTTACAGAACCTATCAGGGGGAGGCAATCCTGAACTTGGTCCTAATGCTCAAGACCTGTTGATAGCACCAGTTGGGAACAGTGAACATAATGCTATTAAGTTAAGCATTTATGTAAATAGGGAGGTGCCCAAAAGGATCAACACAACCACAATAAACTTTAGAAGGGATAACTTCTCTCAAATGAGGGTGCTTGTGAAGAAGAAACTGAAAGGAAAGGTAAGGAGGAAAAAGAGCTAGGGGAACTCATTAGCATAACTCATTAGCATATGCCACACCCCCTGACATCACCGGAAGTGTGTCATAAGGCCACACACCCCGCCCCCAACGGTCCCGGCCGCCACTGGCCTTGCAGCTCCACTGCCGAGCCCCATGAGGGGCCCGGCGGTGGACCTGCAAGGCCAGCGGGAGTGCAAGGAAGCCCCGCGAAGGCCCTCCCTGGCCCCAGGCAGGCAGGGGTGGGGAGAGGCAGGGAGGAAGCAACTTACCCTCCCTCTTCTCTTGCCTCCTCCTGGCTAAATGAGGGCCAGAAGCGGGGCGGTCGGAAGCAGGGGGCGGGGCTTCATCATGTGCCCCACCCCCGTACCTCACCCGGGGAAACTGCGATCCCCCGCAATCCCCCCCGAAATGACCTCTGCTGGAAGCTCAGATAAAATGTATACTGCAAATTAGGAAAAGTACAAATAGATATAAAAGAAGGGCTGCATGATTAATAAGCAAAGTAATGGATGGAGTAAAAGGTGAGAAGAATTCCTTTAAGCACTGAAAGGCTAGTCCGGGTCAGGTAAATAAAGGGAGCACAGGCTTTAGAAATAGAAATAAAATGCAAGTCGGTGATCAGACAGGCAAAAAGGGACTATTGGGAGCATATTGCAAAAATCATAACGACCAACAATAAACATTTCTTCAAATACATTAGATGCAGAAAACCAGAAATGGGGCCCTTGGATGATCAAGGGGTAAAAGGATTACTAAAGGATGACAGGGAAATGACAGAGAAGCTGAATACATTTTTTTGCCTTTGTTTTCACTGTGGAAGAGGGATGTGCTTGCCCGCTCTAGAACTGCTCATTTTGTAGGGGTGTCAAAAGACGTGAGTTAGATTAAGGTGATGAGAGAGGAAATCCTACGACTGATGAACAAATTAAAATTGAAATTGACAAATTAGCAGGCCCAGATGGCATACATCCAAGAGTTCTGGAAGAACTCAAATGTGAACTTGTGGAATGCCTGACAAAAATATGCAATCTATCACTAAAACCTGCCTCCATTCCCCATCTTTTAAAAAGGCTCCAGGGAAAATATGGGAAATTACAGGCCAGTCAGTTTAATATCAATACCGGGTAAGTTGGTGGAATCTGTTATTAAGGGTAGAATTAGGAGGCACATTGATGAACAAAAGCTATTGAGGAAGAATCAGCATGGATTCTGTAAGGGAAGATCTTGTCTCACTAATCTTTTAGAGTTCTTTGAGGGGCTGAACAAACATGTGGACAAAGGTGACCCAGTAGATTTTGTTTACCTAGACTTCCAGAAAACTTTTGATAAAGTTCCTTATCAAAGGCTACTAAGTAAACTCAGGAGTCATGGGAAAAGAGAACCTCTTGTGGATTAAAACTGGTCAGTTAACAGGAAACAGAGAGTGAGTATAAATGGACAATTTTCACAGTGGAAGGTGGTAAGTAGTGAAGTACTGCAGGTACTACTTGGTACTACTCCTTTGGTTAGTGAAGGGACGGGGTATAAATCCAATCTCCTCTTCTCCTCCTCCTCTCTTTATTGTATTTAATAATCTCACACAGCAAAATCTAGGTTGGGAAATTCCTGGAAATTTGGAAGTAGAGCCTGGGATGGGTGGGGTTTGGGGTGGGATGGAGTGGAGTGGGCGAATTCAGGCCAGGCCTGAGCTCTCTATGCTCTACAGAGTCACAGGACTCTCCTGGTGCAGGTTGGTGTCATTCCTGGCCAGGTCTCAGGTATTAACCCTGCAGGAACAGTGCCATGGCCTGAGGTAGGCATTGCCAGGATCAGGTGAAGGACCCAAGCTGGGAGGGCAGATCAACAACCTTGGTGAAAGCAGGTGAGGGTGTTAAGGAGTAAACTAGCCAGGCTGCAGGGTGACTGTTAATCTCAGAAACTGTTGGTTGTGACTGAGCAAAGCAATGACAGGACAACCTCTGTTTTTCTTGAGTGTGGACCAGATAGAAAATTGATGTCCCTTGTGGGATGGGGTCCCTCATTTAGGGGGGCAGGGAGCTTCACAACTTGCAATATTTTTCTAAAGGCTTCTCACATAGAACATGGGCGAAAAGGTCAAACGGACAGATGATCCATTGTTAAATTTGATAGCATAGACATGTGTTGTGCAAATTCTGCAACTGAGCTCCTCACTCTGATCTTAAAAAATAAAATAAAAATGATACCTGCTTTCCCCCCTGAAAAGAAGGAAGCCTGAACAGCAATATTAAGTCAATTGTATCCCTGTGGTACATGGACGCCAAACATTAGCTGTTTCTTTCATCTCAAAGACAATCTTGCTTTTTAAAAATTGCAATTCAAGGCTGCTTTAGAATATGAGCAAAGTAAAACTTCTTACATTTTGGCTAAGATGAGTTCATGCAGTGACATTTTAAATTCCATTTGTTATCTGTAATTTTGCTTTAGAAACCAGACAAATGGCCGATTATGTAAATAACCATTTAAAGTTTCCCCCCCACAGCGCCAACACCCAAACCCAAATTGCTCTATGAACATTTTTCATTGTAAGATGTTTATTCTTCCAGATTTTCTGCTACAACAAATATGTCAATACTTTAAAATATAAAGCCTTAAAGCAAAGAGCTACAACAAATAAGCCATTTGGCAAGACACCAATCCTTCCTCCAGAAAGTAGGATTCAGTGTTACAAAAGTACCATCTGCTAAGTGCTACAGCAACATCAAAAAATGCATGGGGGTAGGAATAGTTACATCTGAATGGGACTTTGCCAGCCAGCATGTTCTGATATGCATCAAAAAATATGGACTGCCAGTCAATGGAAGCTGTATAGCTACTTCACCTAGAAGTTCCTAGCTGGAGCACTGTGTTGTATTGCATTGTAAAAACTCACTTCCTGTAAATCATTTGTTGTAAAGAGAAATCTCCACCAATATATAAATATGACCATTGTTTAACCAAAACACTACTAGAATAAGATGTAGCACATATTTACTGTGAATAACTGGGATTTTCCCAATTACACTAACAAATTTCTCACCGGGGATGATTAAGGTATATATGAATCCTCTTGACCTTACTGATCTGCAGTTTCACTGGTGCTGATTTTCATCCAAATGTAGGTAAGCAAAGCAAACAGACCTCAGTGTCAGTCAAGACTATCAACAATAGAGTAATGACACCGTATGTAGACTCCACAAGTAAATAAATAAAGTATGTGTATATTTTATCAAACCTGTGCAATAAACAACAAAAAATAAAAATCACATGTCAATGTCTCGTTAATGTCTAATTCAATAACTGTATATCTATCATTATGCATTCATCAACAAGTCATCGTGTAAGTTTCACAAATTCACAACTGGAAAATCACAGCTATCAATGGAAAGTCACAAACATCAAAGCAGCCTTGTACACATATCACTCAATACCAAGACTTGTCGTGGCGAGGGTGCTTTCGTGGTTTGATGAGGCTTTGGGCTATGCTGTGGAGGGCCACCCAAAACGGACAGGCCACAGCAGAGAACTCAGACCAAGTGTGATCCACTGGAGAAGGAAATGGCAACCCACTCCAGTATCTTTGCCAAGAAAACCCCATGGACAGTATCAAAAGGCTAAAAGATATGACGCCGGAAGATGAGCCCCTCAGGTCGGAAGGTGTCCAATATGCTACTGGGGAAGAGCAGAGGGCAAGTACAATTAACCCCAGAAAGAGTGAAGCGGCTGGGCCAAAGCCGAAAGGACGCTCAGTTTTGGATGTGTCTGATGGTGAAAGGAAAGTCCGATGCTGCAAAGAACAATACTGCATAGGAACCTGGAATGTAAGATCTATGAATGAAGGTAAGCTTGACATGGTCAAAAATGAGTTGGCAAGACTGAACACTGATATCTTAGGAATCAGTGGACAGGAATGGGTGAATTTAACTCAGAAGACCATTCTATCTACTACTGTGGCCAGGAATCTCGTAGAAAAAATGGTGTGGCCTTTATAGTCAACAAGAGAGTGCAAAAGTCAGTACTGGGATACAATCTCAAAAATGACAGAATGATTTCGGTCCGATTCCAAGGAAAACCATTCAACATCACAGTAATCCAAGTCTATGCCCCAACCACTGATGCAGAAGAGGCTGAAGTGGACTGGTTCTATGAAGACCTACAACACCTCATAGAACTAACACCAAAAAATGATGTCCTCATCATCATAGGGGACTGGAATGCTAAAGTAGGAAATCAAAAGGTAACCGGAATAACAGAGAAGTTTGGCCTTGGAAAGCAAAATGA
>NW_015170941.1:344148-386417 GCF_001447785.1 Gekko japonicus
CTTGAAAACCTTGTACCCAGGGAGCAAACTTTGTTGGGGGTTTGGGTTTGTCCTCTAATACAATCTGTTTTTGTTTTGTTTTGCTTTAACCATTATAAAGTTTCCATTCCATTTCATTTATTAGCTTCATTGACCCGAGGTCTTAAGCCAAACATGCAAACAACAAATATAAAGTGCATTACATAAAATTACAAGAAATTTAGACAGAACGCCTTTACAATAAAAGCTAGTAAACATGCTCTCAATCAGTAACATCAGACCACATTTTATAAACTTCAATGAATTCTATAAAATCCCATGATATTATGGAAATTAGTTTTAAAATTTTAAAATTGTATACAAAAGGTACTCATAACATTTCAAAGCCGCTTTAAAAATAGCACTATTGAAAGATATTTTGCCACCAAGCGAGTCGTTTCAGGGTCCTCATCAGCTAATAGTATGGTTATCACCCAGGGTTCCATAGGGAGGTGATATCTTTGTAAAATAGGAGTAATCCAGCAGGATCTGGGGTCAATCCATTGGTGGCAAAATAACATAAGATGATCTAAGGTCTCTATTGCACCTGATCCACAATTACACAATCTATTTGAGTACTGTATTTTAGCAAAACGGCCACTTAGCTCTACAGTTGGAAAAACATTCAACCTTGCAAGCGTGAAGACATATCTAGATCTGGGGGATGTAAGGAAGCTCATATATGAGGGAGTTTTCTTAGGTGGAACAATCCCTAAGGCAGAGTTGGAGCATACTCGCCTAGCACGAATTGAAGTGCTGAGTCGGTCAATGTTTGTCACCCTCAATCTCATCAAATTTAGCGCTTCTTGATAATTTAAATTATTAAGCCCCGTAGGGGCGAGACCAATCCACTCCAGCTTGTTATCTATATGTTTTGCCCACGTACATTTATAATTATCCCCTTTTAAAAGATAAAGAAGACCTCCTTGAGCATTAGGTGTCATATAAAGAACTTTCAGTCTCAATTTAAAGGCTGCCTTCCAGGCTCTTGACTCAAAGGAGCATTGTGCGAATTCTTCTCTAAGTGCCGTCCCTGCGACACATTTAGGGACTCCTGCAATTTTACGCAGGAACTGGAGAAGGATCTGATCTGATAATTCCGAAATTTCTTTAATCCAGATCGCAGCCCCATATAAAAATTGTGGAGTAACTTTCGCATTAAAAGCTGCAATGGCCATTGGGACATACTGGCCGCCTCTTGAATAATAGAATTTAAGGAGGGCATTAGAATTTAATTTAGCGATTTCAGTTGCTGCTCTTATATGATGTTTCCAGCGGCAACTGGAGCTGAACACTATCCCCAGATATTTGAAATGAGACACTTGTTCTATCTCCCCACCCTTAACCTTCCATGATCTTTGTTTTAAACAAGGTTTGTTAGAAAAAACCATTATTTTTGATTTCTCATAATTGATCATCAGCCCCTCTTGGATACAGTAATCAGTAAAAGCATTCACTAGCTTACGCAAGCCAACTTCTGATCTGGATAGCAGCACTGCATCATCTGCATAAAGTAGTATAGGAACTTCCTGTCCCGCTAGTATGGGTGCGTGACAGATTGTTTTTTTGATATATGGGACTACATCATTTATATAAAGATTAAAAAGCGTGGGGGCTAATAAGCATCCTTGCTTAACACCTTTAGAGAGATGAATGGTATTTGTAAGTTGCCCATCTACTCCGCAACGAATTTGTGCAGTAGGATTCTCGTACAGTTTGTAAATCAGCCAAAGAAGTCTCTTGTCTAGAGATGTTTTGGACAATTTGGCCCAGAGGCGGCATCTGGGGACTGAATCAAATGCTGCCCTGAGATCCATAAATGCTGCATAAAGGGAACCCTTTGAATAAGAAGAGTATTTATCGGCAAGATGATACAGTACCACGCAATGATCTAAGGCTGAGACTCCATTTCTAAATCCCGCTTGCTCAGGGTAAATTATAGATTCTGTTTTTATCCAGTCCAGCAGTTTATGATTTAAAAAAGCTGCATACACTTTGCCTATTACTGAAAGCAGGCTTATAGGCCTATAGTTAGTAGGAACTGTTTTTGGGCCTTTCTTATGTATTGGAACTATCACTGCATGCTTCCATGATTGAGGAATAATGCCAGATTCATTGATTTGAGTAAAAAGAGGGGCTAGAAATCTACTCCACCAGGTGGGGTTTACTTTTAGGAGATCTGCTGGAATTAAATCTGGGCCTGGAGCTTTGCCTGAACGCATTTGCATGATTAAAAGACTCACAGTCTCAGATGAAACTGGAGGCCAGAAGTTGGTTTGAGGTGGTTCAATCTGATCCCCTTGGGACTCAAAGCCAGGGGTCACAGCAAAAATAGCGGTGAAATATCTTTCCCAAATTCCGGGGGCAATACACGCTGGAATTCTATCTACTCCAGAAAGACCCCTGTTAATCAACTCCCAGAATGTTTGAGATTCATTATTGTTTATGGCTGTAATTAGAACCTTCCACTCTTGGCATGTGGCTGACCATTTTTTATATTTTACTAGGGACTTAAATTCTCTTTTTAATGATATAAGATCCATTAGATGAGCCTGGGAGTTTGTACGTTTAAATACACGGTGTTTAGACCTAATTCTTCTCATATGATCTCTGCACTCTTTATCAAACCAGGTATTTTTCCTGTCAGCCCTATTAACAGTAGCTAATTTAGAACAAATTGGCATAAAAAGATCTAAAATATTGGTTAATATTTCTATCTTCCTTGAAATATGATCGTGTTTCAGGAGTTCCTCAGTTAGAAGTTTAGAATTATTAGAGTGCATAATGTTCATTGCAGCAGGAATCAAATTTGGAGACCATCTTATTGGTCTCAAAGAGTTTCCTCCTTGTTGCAGGTCAAATGCAAGCCTAGGTGGTAACAGACAATCAGGAGTGATTGAAATAGTTAGCTGAAGGGGCAAATGATCGCCTCCCATATAATCGGCCACCTTGAAGTTGCAAATTCTAGGCAGCAAGTTTGTTGATACCAATATATAATCAATTACACTAACGCCCTTGTGTGTTACACAGGTAAAATCGCCTATGGGGTCTAGATTCTTAAGTCCATTTAAAACCACAAGACCATAGCACATCATGAGGCTGAAGAGCTGTTTACCTGCCCAATTAACCTTACAGTCCCTCGATCTCCTTTGATATAAATAAGGATAGGAAAAGTCAACCAGAGATCTTTCTTCCTCAGTTGCTATCAGGGCATCATCATTTTGGCCCATTCGAGCATTAAAATCTCCCGCAAGCAATATTGAAGCACTAGGATATTGTTGCATGATCATATCAAGGAGTTCTCTCAGATTCTTCCAGAGAGATTCAATTTCTCTCTGAACAGATAAAGGGGGAAAGTAAATTGTAATGATTATCAAAGAATAAGTTGAAAATTGCAACCATGATGCCAATATATACTGATTAGCAGCTATCTGAGAAACACTAAGACAGTTAAGCGTTGAGGAAATTAAACAGGTTAACCCGGCCTTTGGGCGACCTTTATGTAGGCTAGGTTGAGCATTCACTTCAAAAACAACAAAACCAGGTAGACAAATGCTCTCTTTGGCCCAAGTTTCCTGAACCATAATGATATGAAAATTTGATATATAGGTTTTAACAGCAGGATCTTTCATTCTACAGCTCCATCCTGTGATATTCCATGATAATATTTTAATATGAGCATTTGATGGTTGTCAATTCGGGGTAGCCTCAAGCGGGAGTTTCTTTGAGTATAGAGCTTCAGATTTCTTCTCCGCACCTCCATTCACTATAATTACTGGCTCTAAGGGAATATGCTTATTGGTTTGTGGTAGGAGATTTGAGTTATCCAAAATCACCTCATTTATTTCAGAGGAAGCGATATTAATATCACAAGGTGGAGCATCTGAGATTATCGAGATCACATCATCTATTTTAGGAAGAATAACATTAGAATTTCGTGGTGGAACATTTGGGATTACCAGAACCTCATCATTTTTTACAGAAGGAACATCACCGCCATGGGAAGGTTCCATTGAATGTTTGGAGCTTAATTTAATTTCTCTGAGGGAAGCCAACAGAGTTTGAAGCTGACTTAATAGATTATTTTGGTCATCTGGGGGTAGGGTTTCCCGGCCTTTTGGCTGGGAAAGCATTATCTATAAACTGAAGCTCAAATACTTTGGCCACCAAATGAGAAGGGAGCACTCATTGGAGAAGACCCTGATGCTGGGAAAGATTGAAGGTCAAAGAAGATGGGGACAGCAAAGGATGAGATGGTTCGACAGTGTCATAGATGCAATGAACATGAAATTGAGCAAACCTCAGAGGACGGCAGAAGACAGGAAGGCCTGTCATGATCTGGTCCATGGGGTCGCAAAGAGTCGGACTCGACTGTGTGACTGAACAACAACAAATATAGTAAGTATAGATATCAATATCAAATACAGGGGCACTGTAGCCATCTTGATGGCCCACAATTATTATTATTATTGGTGGTGGTGGTGGTGGTCTTATTGTTATTGCATAGCCTAGATATAATTTTAAACTTCCTTAATGAAGCCAGAATCACTATTTTTGTAGCAAGGACGCATTGCTAGAAAAAAAGGATCAAAGAAGAAACCGCAAGTAAAGGTGTGCTGTACGATTTAACATTACATTTGTCCTTATCCTAACAGAAGGAACTCCCTATGCACTTCTCTGCGGAGAAGTCACTAGAATTAATTCTTGGGGGTGGCAGCTCAGACCTTTGGGGAGAGGGTTGAATAAGCTCTCCCAATAACACAGTGCTGAACTGAAGCTTACTCTGTAACAGCACAACGTACTCTTTTAGCTTGAGCACTGCCCTGTTAAATTCCTTATAACTTCAGCTGGGGGGTGAAAAGACTCAGGACAGGTTTGGTGGACCAATTGTTCTCTTTTTCTAAGGCTGAGCTTGCTTGTGTCTGATTGGCTACCTGGAATGAATTCTCTGTTATCTTTCTTATCATTGATTGATCACTGCAGACCTTTTCTGTTGTCCTGTGGCTCTTTTCTTCATTGGAAGAGACAGGAAATAATGGGGGCTTTGGCTGAACATGGAGGAGGAAGGGGTGATGCTGTGTGGAGTTCAGACTCTCAACTGCGTGCCAGATGAAGTTCTGTGTTTTGTTTCCTTAATGCTTTTTCTATTCAAGTCCACATTCACCTGTGTTGGTGGAATCAGAGCAGAGGAAGGTGGTGTCTAATCCCTTCCCTTCTGGTTGCTTGCATAGCTAGCCTTACCCTCCTTGTGGGTAGGATCATCAACCTTCAGGTGGAGCCCGGAAACCTCCTGGAATTACAACTGATCTCCAGACCACAGATTTCATTTCCCCTGGAGAAAATGGCAGCTTTGGAGGGTGGACTCTGTGGCATTATACCCCGCTGAGGTCCCTCTCCTCTCCTCCCCAAGCCCTGCCCTCCCAGTCTCCACCCTCAGATTTCCAGGAATTTCCCAACTTAAAGCTGGTAACCCTATTTATGCTGTTTAAGTATTTTCACAGGACAGGGTCTCCTGAAGTGAAACATGACTCCATGGGAAAGGGTTTAACAACAGTGCTATTCTCAAAAAGCTGACTCTTGGAAGGTTTTTTTTTTTTAATTTGTTTTAAGAATTCAGTGAGGTAACCATATATCTTGGTGTAATATCTGGCTCATGGCTGAATACAGCAACAGAGTCAATGTTGTGTGCTGATTATGAGCTGGTAATCGAATACAGCTTTGCACAGGAAAGATCCCTCAGTTCAGTCTCCAGTTAGAGGATATCAGGTAGTTGTTCGGGGGAAAATGTCAAAATAGTTAAATATTCAGAGATTGCAATGGATCTTTGCTTAACTGGAGAGGAGGCACTTTCTTCTATGTAAAAATCTTTATTTCTAGGGGAAGGGTTCACAGGAAATCTACAAAACAACAAAGACACCTAAGGACTACATCTTTACAGTTTGACCATACAGTCTACAACAATGGAGATCTTTCTTCTTCTTGACCCCTAGAAGGAAATTACCTGAATGCATTAACCAATGATTGTTAGTAAATAGGCTTCAGTTTTCCTGGGCTTTCTTCCCATTGGCTCTGTGCCAGGTTCCCTTCCAGGTCAGTCTAAACAATAGCACACACGGTTAACACACATTAACCCTATAATGACTGAATTTTAGACCTTGCAACACACATATTTCCAACAGTAGTTAGGTGGTAGCACATCTATCAGAAATGCTGGAGAGCTACGACAAGTCAAACAAGGCAATACTGAGTGAGAAGAGCATAAGTACATAAGAGAAGCCAATATTTAATCAGGCTAAAGGCCCATCCAGTCCAACACTCTATCACACAGTGGCCAAAAATACCGGATTCCATCAGGAGGTCTACCAATGGGGCCAGGACACTAGAAGCCCTCCCACTGTTGCCTCCCCCCCAAGCACAAAGAATACAGTGCATCATTTGTCCCAGACTGAGAGTTCCTGTCTATATCTTGTGGCTAATAGCCACTGATGGACCTCTGCTCCATATGTTTATCTAATTCCCTCTTGAAGCTGTCCATGCTTGTAGCCACTGCCACCTCCAGTGGCAGTGAATTCAATGTGTTAATCACTCTTTGTGCCTAGTGGTTTCTGTGCCTGGTGGTTTCATTTTGGAAGTAAGTAAATATGTTTTTAGTAGAATATAGGTATCATTTATTTATTCATTTTATTATATGTGATTAATTGCACATTTTTCTATTTTCTACAGCAATTCTTTTCTGGTCCATCTTGTACCTATGTTACATAATTGTATGATTGTAACGTGCTAAACAATCTTTGGAAGGCACTTTCTGGAACAGAAGTAACAAAATAATTGTATTTATTAACTACTTTTTGAACTAAGTTTCAATAATGCAGAATGCATTGGTTTATACATTTTTTGGTTTTTAGATTATTATCAGTGAAACATTTGGCATGTGATTGCACCTTTGGAGACCTCATTTATACTTTTATTCTGTGCCTAGTGGTTTCACTTTGGAAGTAAGTAAATATGTTTTTAGTAGAATATAGGTATCATTTATTTATTCATTTTATTATATGTGTTTAATTTCACATGTTCTTTATTTTTATTTTACAGCAATTCTTTTCTGGTCCACTTTGTATTTCTGCTGCATAATTGCATGTATTATGGTATAAGCCAGTTCGTTCCTCAGTGTGTTTAACCTCTGAAGAAGGCCTAAACAGGCCAAAATGCATCAGGGCAAGTCCATTGGCCCTTGTCTGTATGATTTTGGAATTTTTATATGAGGTGTAATTGGACCCCTTTATGTTTTTTTAAATTATTTACAAATAAATACATGTAATTCTATAGATTATATATATTAAGTTTTAATTGTTGGCCCTCTACTCTGTTTGACTTACCTTTTAAGGTTCTTGATCAAAATCACTGGTGAGTGACACCTTATATCCGCTCACCTCAGCACTGGTGTCTGCCAATTGACATGGGGTCTATGCTAAAACAGCTTTGCAGCTGTGCAACGATTGTGGTGGTGGAGGTTCTTTTGCATGCCTCCTTTTTTCATCTGCTCCCCAGAAACTCTGGGATTGTCTCCCTCAGCAAGTGAGGCTGGTTCTGCACCTGGCATTCACTCCACATGTTCTCAACACTGAGGAAAAGGTGCAACTCAAAGCCATGTTCAAATACCCCAGGCCACCACTTCCTTAGAGGTCACTGAAAGAGTGGTGGACCCTGGGGAAGGCAAGAGAGATGCCCCCAGGCTAGAACTTTCATAAGTTATTCCTAAGGGAATAACTAGTGGCCTGAGGTGATTTCTGCTCTTTAACGGTGTGCATGCACACGAAAGCTCATACCTTGAATCAGCCCATTTGAATGGCTTTCTGGAAAGGTGGTATAAACACAAGAAACAAACAGTAATGAATATAGGACGATATTCCTGGACTATATAGGATTATTATTTTACGCCAGTCTCTCCCATCCTCTACTCCCTCAAAGTTGTTATAACAACGTGGAAGTACGAATCCCATGCCACCTTTAAGACCAACAAGGTTTAATTCTGGGTATAAGCTTTCGTGTGCATGCACACTTCATCAGATACATTGAAACAGTTTTCCTCAAGCCTTACATATACATAGAGAGAGGGTGGTTAGTTGCCAGGAAGGGCTAGTTAGAGTTAAGATGCCTAAGTAAGTGGGCAATAAGTATAGCTGAGATTGGATTAAAGTTGTTGTTAAGACCTGTGAATGGAAGCAAATTAGCATACAAATACAAGTGTTAACAAACAGATGTGAGAACTAAGTTTGAGTACAGTGGCACCTCCAAGACCAACAAAGTTCAATTCTAGGTATAAGTGAGAACTGAGGGACGTAGCATGTATAGATGCACACTTCCTCGGATGCATTGAAACAAGGTTTCCTCAAGGTTTACATATAGGGGTGGTTTTAAATTGCCAGGAAGGGCTAATTAGAGTCAGGATGCATAAGTACAGCTAGGATTGGAATAACACAGTTGGTAAATTCTGTGAATAGCAGCAAATTAACATACGGATAATAAAAGAATTAACAACAGATGTGAGAACTAAGTTTGAGTCCAGTGGCACCTTTAAGACCAACAAAGTTCAGTTCTGGGTATAAGTGAAAACTGAGTGACTTAGCCTGTGTAGTGAGATAAGAACCCAATATCTCTGTTAAATCCTGGGGGTTCATAAGAACATAAGAGAAGCCAATGTTGGATCAGGCTAATGGCACATCTAGTCCAACACTCTGTCACACAGTGGCCAAAAATACCAGGTGCCATCAGGAGTTCCAGCAGTGGAGACTGGACACTAGAAGCCCTCCCACTGTTGCCCTCCCCAACTACCAAGAATACAGTGCATCACCTGCCCCAGCCTGTGAGTTCCTATCTATACCTTGTGGCTAATAGCCACTGATGGACCTCTGCTCCATATGTTTATCCAGTTCTCTCTTGAAGCTGCCCATGCTCGTAGCCGCCACCACCTCCTGTGGCAGTGAATTCCATGTGTTAATCACTCTTTGGGTGAAGAAGTACTTCCTTTTATCTGTTCTAACCCGACCGCTCAGCAATTTTAATGGAGTGCCCACGAGTTCTTGTATTGTGAGAAAGGGAGAAAAGTACTTCTTTCTTGACCTGCTCTATCCCATGCATAATATAAACCTTGATCATGTCACCCCTCAGCCATCGTTTCTCCAAGCTAAAGAGCCGCAAGCGCTTTAACCTTTCTTCATAGGGAAAGTGTTCCAACCCTTTTATCATTCTAGTTGCCCTTTTCTACACTTTTTCCAATGCTATAATATCTTTTTTGAGGTGTGGTGACCAGAACTGTACACAGTACTCCAAATGAGGATGTACCATCGATTCATACAGGGGCATTATGATACTGGCTGATTTGTGTTTAATTCCCTTCCTAATAATCCCCAGCATAGCATTGGCCTTTTTTATTGCAGTCACACAGTGTCTTGACATTTTCAGTGAGTTATCTACTACGACTCCAAGATCTCTCTCTTGGTCAGTCTCTGCCAGTTAAAGAGCCATAGATCTGACTTCTTTCTGGGACTCTGTTTCATAGGAGCTGAATTTTTCTGCAGCTGACATTATTTTTCTGTGCAGATCTTTTCAGAAGTTATTTCTCCCTGTACTCACTGGTGCTTACTCCCAGGTAAGTGTGTGCACAGGACTGTAAGACTCATGTCTGCAAATCAATGTCTGAAGAAAAGTATTTTAATTTTATTTATTTTTATTTATTTAATTCACTTTGTATCCCACCCTCCCAGCCAAGGCAGGCTCAGGGCAGCTCACATTAAAAAGTTAAAATACATTAAAACACAACACAACATCATAAAAGCTCATAAACATAAACAAAAATAAACAAAAAATTTAGGTGAACATAGTCTGAAATGGGCAGTTGACTGATTCTGCTTGGTTTATCCCTGTTTGTCAGAGATAAATGTGCTTCCAATACTGAAGGTCTTAGTGTCAAGCCTGTTGATTTGGCATGCCCCGTGGAGTTGTCTCAATTCCCATCATATTGCTGGCTCGACCAAGGATGGCTGAGGGACTGGCAGGATACATGTGGGTGGCACTTGTCAAAAGAGCAGCTGTTGAACAAGTACTTCCCCTGGAAAGTACTACAGTGCTGAAAAACCTGTGTGGGAAGTGTAATATTCAGAAATCTGTGCCATGTTTTGCAACAGTTCCAGGGTACCAGAACCTGGGCTAGAACTGATGGCTGCATTGCATAGACAATGTCGAGCAGCTGATGTTTGGACAAGAGAGATTCAGTGGTGGCAAGCTGTTCATATGTGCAAAGAAACAGGATGGCGAGGGGGGCAGTTCTAAGTGGAGGAATGTTGTGCATATTCTTTGTTATTGTCCTAGCCCTGGTTTTCCTTCTGGTTGCTTTCTGCTCATCATTGCCCCCATCAGTGTTGCCATTCACTTTTTAAAAAGAGTTTATGGAGATTTCCTTACACCTCTTGGTGTGGTTTCCAGTTACATACCAGATTTCTTTCTATTTCCAAACATCTTCTGCTAGAGAAGGGAGAGAGTTCCAGTCGAGGCTGAAGGAAATTGGCCCCACCCTCCTCCTGTGATGAATGCCATGGGAGATTTTGGAGCTGTTGTTTACTGTACAAGAGAGTTTATTTATTATTTGTATTTATACAAATACTGGAGGTTCTGCTGGAGGTCTACTGCTCAAGATCAGGGCAGAAAAGGCCTGGGCCTGGTCAAGGCAAGACAGACTTCCTTTGGGCCAGGGACAACCAGGAGGTGTTATCCGTAGAGCGTAACACTCTTCAGGGTGTATATAGGAAGAGGCGGTCCCTCAGATATGTGTAAGGCATTTTAGGTTATTACCAATACCTTGAAGTAAATCTGGAAGTCAACTGACAACCAGTGCAGTTGGCAGAGCACCTGCCAGATATGAGCCTGCACAGGCAACAACGTCAGCAGGTGCGCTGCTGCATTTTGTACCAGCTGTAATTTCTGGGTCAGCCTCAAGTGTAAGCCTACATAAAGTGAGTTGCAGTAGTCATGCCTGGAAGTGAGCATTGCATTGGATCACTGTAGATAAGTCCTGTTTTCAGCAACCTAATCTGTTTAAGATGGAAGATCTGGCAACTGCAGTAACCTGGGCCTCCATGGAGAGAGAGGCAATCAGTGTTACTCCCAGGCTCCTCACTTTCTGGGTCAGCACCAAAGGTGCGCCTTCCAGTGTGGGGAGTCTGATACATCCATTCCCCCCCCAACCCAGGTACAGGACCTCCATCATCAATTGATTTAGCTTGCTGATAAGCCAATTTATATGGGAAGGAAAAAACCCAAGAATTAAACTAAAACTATTACAAGATGTCAAAGAAAGAGGAGGCTTTGCATTACCGGATTGGCAGTTGTATTATAAAGAGGCAGCTCTCACATGGGTGAAGGAATGGATTACATTGGAAGATATGAGACTTTTGAAACTAGAAGGTCATGACATAAAAATGGGTTGGCATGCTTTTGTTTGGTATGGGAAAAGTAACAAACACAAATACTTTAAACAACACATACTTAGAGCAGAACTGCTTAAAGTTTGGGAGCAAATCCAAAAACAATATTATAATAAGACACCAAAATGGATTTCTCCACTTGAAGCATTTATAAATCCATTGATATTTTCCAAAAAATATTTATGGAGATATCAAGACTTGCTGGAGGATCAAGACAATCCAGCAAGAAAAGTTAAAGGAAAAAGACATCAATTTGAATTGGTGTGAAAGAGCTCAACTTGACTCCAGATATGTGAAAGATAAAAGTGTGGGGTTTTGCAATGTACCTTTGGAACTAGATAAAATTATATGGTCTAATGAAGGGAAGCATGTAAGACTATTCTATGGACTTTTGTTAGAAATGAAAATGCAAGACGAGGTGGTAAAAGATGCGATGATTAAATGGGCACAAAATATTGGCCATAACATAACATTAGAACAATGGGATAAGATTTGGAAGGTTAATATAAAGCTTACTAAAGCTGTGTCATATAAAGAAAATTTGTACAAAATGTTTTATAGATGGCACCCAAATATGTCTAATGTATGTTGGAAATGTAAACTAAAAACTGGTTCCTTTTACCATATGTGGTGGACATGTGACACTGTGAAAAAATATTGGGTATGGATACATGAAATATTACAAAAAATGCTTGACACAAATGTACCATTTATACCAGAATTGTTTTTATTGAATATTATACCGCAAAACTTTAATTTACATATGATAGTTTATGTTGTTACTACAGCCAGAATATTATATGCAAAATACTGGAAAAAAGGAAGAACTACTTTTTAGACTTTTGGATGCAGCAGAAATGAATACGTTCACTTTACAATTGCATGGAAAATTAGAAAGTGACTTTGAAAGAAAATGGGAGAGATTTTATAAATGGTTACAAGGTTATTTAGGAGGATATAAAGTATAAGATATAGACGGCTTAAAAGAACTTGATTCTTCAGATATATGTGAAGCAAAATGTAATATAAGTATAGTCTCCGGCTTCTGTATTTTCTAGTCTGTTCCTTTTCTTATCTCTTTCTTCTTTAATCTTTATCTATGAAACTAATAATGTCTTTAGAAAGAATTAAGATTGTTTTAAAGTGTTGGTTTTTTTAAAAAAAACTGTAAACAGCATTGGATCTGTTTGCAAGAGAAAGACAGGGTAAAAATAACCCTTATTTATGATACTTTGAAGTCAGATGGATGTTTCATGAGGCTTTTGCAGAAGTACTATATGGAAATGTATTCATTTTTATATGACATATAGAATTAGGGTTGCCAAATTCCAGGTGGGACTTGGGGATGTCCTGGGTTTACAACTGATCTTTTTCCCCCCAATAATATTTTTATTCAGTATATATTTCATACTACATTAAAATAATTCATCTCCTTATATATTATAATCTATTTCATGAATTAAACAAAACGATATAAAATGAGGTTACATTCCACCTATAAAACTTAACAAATTAAGCTTAAACCCAATCTGGTGTGCAACCTCTTCTTTTCCTATTCCCTTATCCTACCCGCATATAAAACCACCATATAACTATCTTTAAATCACATTTTAACCCTTTATGCATCCTTTAAGTCTTCCAATATATTGTTGCTCAATCTTCTAACTTCTATTCTGTTCTTTCAGTTTTTATTGTTATTCTATCTACTGCTACTATACCTAAAAAAGAAAGCTGGACAGGGTTGCCTCCAATACTGGGAGCTGAAAAGGAAACCCTTTCAGCTAGAGGGTGACCCCTCTCCCTGTTACCAGAGGTCTTAGGGATACCCTTCATCTCCTTGCCATGCCCTCTGGCTCTAACACTTCTACTTTTATACTATTTGTCCCCTTGTATACCTTTACTAAATATTTACTGCTTAAGATATATTCCTAATTGCCCTAGTTATTTATTTAATTGCTCTCCTCATAAGCTATTCTACTATTTATCAAAACAAATTGTCTCCTTTTAGATGCCTCTGTCTGTTTGTTCAGCCAGTTCCTCCAGAAGCTTCTTCCCCATGCTCGCGTCATAAGCAGTTAGGGTTTTGCCGTTTACATTGACCACCAGGTGGCCCAGAGCAAGCCATCTGTATTGATTTCCTCAGTCTCTCAAAGCCTTGGCTGTGTCTCACAACTTCCTTCTCGCAATGAGAATCTCTGCAGGGATGTCAGCAAACAAGGAAACAACCATGTCTTCAAGGTGCAGACCCTCTTTTTCCCTTGCAATTTTAAAGAGTTTGTTTTTGGTCTGCACCTCCAAGAAGTCAATTAGAATATCTGGACTGACATCTGGAGGGGCTCTTTTTGAGACTTTCAAATGGAAGGCTGAGGTGATAATTTGCTCGGAGATCCCTGTTTCTCCTGCTGATTGGAGTGTCTGTCGCAGCCAATTATTTAAAGTTACAGTAAGATCTTCTGTTTTGGAGAAATTTAAAGAAACCCCATGGAGTTTGGTCTTCCTTTCTCTCAATTTGATTTCTTGGAGCATAATTTTATTTTTAGCCCAAGCTTCAAAGTCCTTTACCTTGCTCAATTCATCTGCTGTTTTCCTCGCGCTCTGGTATGTTGCTTCAGCTTTCCTCTCCATCGTTTGCAAAGTTTTGGTAAGTTCATCAAGTTTTTTATTTATTGGCTCAATTGTTCGTTTAAGTTGGTCAAATTCATTTTTCAATTGCACAACGTCCCCACTCACAGACTTTATTTCAGTTTTAAGTTCATCTTTTATCTCTGTCAGGGCATGCAGAAACATAGTCTGATAACCTAGGTTGGAGTTACCTCCTCCCATCGCCATTTTCTCCGGCAGAGATATCTCTTGGTCTTCTGAGTCTTCAGAGTCCGTATTAGTTTTCTTTGGGGGTCTTTAGGGGGATTTTTTTTGCTCCCTTCTTTCCCCTAGTCCTTCCCTTAGCCGGTATTGAAGTTTGTTTCTAGGTTAGTTTTGTTTTTTGATAACAATTTTGATATTTTCAGAGGGAATAGCAGGAGCGTGAAAGGGATGCAGCCAGCCAGAAGCTCAGCCACCATGCCATGACCCCCCCATTACAACTGATCTTCAGATGAAAGAGATCAGTTCCCCTGGAGAAAATAGCTGCTTTGAAAGCATTATACCCTGCAGAGGTCCCACTTCTCCCCAGGCTCCACCTCCAAATCTCTAGGAATTTTCCAGCCTGGAGTTGGCAATCCTACCTAGAAAATAATTGAATAAACTTATTTTGAATATCTGTGAGATGTGAACCCACACAACCCTTTAAATCAAGTATAATCAAGTATAAATCAAATATAAGATACATTAAATCAAGTATAAGGACGATGGTGCTATCAATATATTCTTGGGCCAATTCTGGTGTCACAGTGTTCTGAAAATGAATTTGATTGAGATTGTGAGCTGTAAACCATGAATATTAATTGAATGTGGAATTAATGGGTTTGATCAAAGCAGTAAGTGTGCTTGTGGATGGAACATGGCCAAAAGCACCAATCTGAACAGCGTTACATTGTTCAAGATCCATTAAGATAAAGCTATGAATGGAGCAATACTCCACTTAGCATGAATAAGAGTTTTCAACAAATGGTATATAGATTTCTGCCTGCAAAAATGCTTCTGTTTAATTAGGTCATCTTTTTTTCTTTTTTTTTTTAAAGGTACATTTGAGTTGTTCCAAATCTTGGAACCGCCCAGATTTAAAGGGGCTGCCTTTGTTATTTTTTTTCAGGTGGCTTATGTTTTAATTCCATAATTTCTTAAAGCCTGTTGACAGTGGAGAGTAAGCCACATGAAAGTGTCTCTTTTTGTTCATCCAAAGAAGCCAGTTGATACATCAAAAAGGTAGTGTAATTTTTACATTGATGTTTTATCTGGTGATTCTTTGTACTGAAGAGAACATTGGCTTACATAGCAGATAATCAAGGGGAAACATTGCAGTAGGTACCAAAGGTACTATATTTAGAAGCCATGCCAGATTTTTTAAAATGGAACTGTGGTTCCTGCAAGAACAGAGGACTGAAAAACTAGTCTGAAGAGAAAGATGGTAATGACCAGGAGCAGCACTGTAAGTTCATGCTGTTACAAGGCCCTTTTCTGATCTTCTACAGGCTCTGGTCAATTAATTATCACAAGCTCCATGCAATTACTGTGGATGCTTCTTGGAATAAAGTTCTCTTTTGTAGAGAAGATCACAACATCAGGCAAATATCAATCTAAAAATAAAGTATGTTTATAACTTGTCATTCAAATCAGATATCTAATAATTTCTTCTGTAGAAGTGAATTGAACTCGGGATTCTCATACACCCCCATCATCACTGAGACTCTGTATATATATTCCGGTCATTCCCAAGTTGGTAGCAGGAAGGAACCAAATTGGTACACATTTCCTTTCACATATATGGGCCCATATAAAATGAACATACAGTTATAGTCACGGTTGGATTACTGCAACACACTCCAAGTGGGGAAGCCCTTGAAGACAACTGGGAAACTACAACTGGACCAGAAGGCAGTAGCCCGACTGCTGTCAGGGGCTAGCTGCTGGAAGCATATATTGCTCATTTTGAAACAGCTCCTGTGGTTGCCAGAATGTTTCTGAGTTCAATTCAAGGTGCTGGTTATGACTTTTAAAGCCCTTTCATGATCTGGGATGCACATATCTGAAGGACTGTCTTCTTCCATATGTCCCTGTGCACCAACTATGGTCTTTGGGCAGCCAATACTTAGGGTGGCCTCTTTGGCATTGACCAGAGCCCCAGCCTTCTCCACTGTGGTTCCTGCTCCATGCAAAACTTGCCTGCTTTCCAGGGTATTTGATGGGGTATAAAATGCAGGTACCTTTTAAGGGGAGGAGGAAGGGAGAGATTTGAGGTCTGTTATTTTATTCTGGTCTTGTTTTTTAAAAAACAACAACAACAGACTATTGCTGTAAGCCTCCTTAACCATGAGGAAAGGTGGGATCTAAATGTTTTAATAAATATGCATTCATAGCTGTTCCATCAGGCCTTTGGTTGAGGTGGCAGGCATTCAGTCCACCTTGGCCTCCCCTGCCCACAGAGCTGCTCATAAAGCTGCTCATAGAATTGATATTTAATCATCCTGCATGAGGCTTTAAGGACTGCCCTGAAAATCTTTTACCTGGTTCTGCCATTTTGCTTTACTGTTCATTGTATGTTTGCCTGAATGTTTTTAACTTGTTTTAATCTGTTTATTATGTATATTTATATCTAATTGTTGTGAGCCACCCTGAGCCCATCTTGGGATAGGGCAGGATATAAACCAAACAAAATAAATAAATACTCTACAGTATAGGATATGTCTAGCCACAAAATGACCGATACTATTCTGGCTGATCATAATAGAGTGATCCTCCTAATTCTGCCCAACAGGTCCAAATTTCATCTGTCGTTTTATTATCTGTCATACAAAGAACCCTCACTTCTTCAGAAAGCCCACTTGTTCAGCTTCAATTGGAGAATATATGATGGGGGGGTTGTAGTCTCAGAGTTGGAAGGGCCTTGTAAGCCCTCTAGTCTGACCCCTTGCTCAGAGCACAATGAGCATTGCCAATATATCACTGTCCAGCTTTTGCTTAAAGGCTTGGAGTGAGGGTGGTCCATTAAGTATTCTGTATTGACACACAATATGTAGCCTATAGGCTATGCCTCTCTCACTACAGCTTCTACCTTCCTTTCTTCTTTCTGTAATAACTAGGAATAAGGCCCGTTGTGGAAATAAATACAACGAAATCTAGAAAGAGGCTGTGGGAGAGTGCCCCAGCTTTGGGCAAACAGTGTCAATTTGCTGTGGTGACCTCAGCAGGGTATAATGACAGAGTCCACTGTTTTCTCCAGAGGAACTGATCTCTGCTACCTGAAAAGCAGTTGTAATTTTGAGTGATCTCCAGCCCTCAACTGGAGATTGGCAACTATTGTTACGCAGGATTAAATGGCTGGTTTGGAGGGTGGGGTCTATGGCATTCTACCTGTCTGAGGTCCCACCCCTCCTCAAACCCCATCCTCTCCAGGTTTCACCCCTCAAATCCCCAGGAATTTGCCAGCCTGGAGTTGGCAACCCCATCTCCTTCCCAGCTAACCATCAACCTACCATTATCTGCCCCTTTGACTTCAGCTGACTTCTGCCCTCCCTTCTGCAGAGCAGTTGTAATTCTGAGTCGTCTCCAGCCCTCACCTGGAGATTGGTAACAATGGTTCCCCATGAGGCACTGGCTGGTTTGGAGGGTGCACTCTATGGCATTGTACCTGTCTGGGGTCCCACCTCTCCTCAAACCTTACCCTCTTCAGGCTCCATCCCTCAAATCTCCAGGAATTTCCCATCTGGAGTTGGCAACCCTATCAGGACTGGGCCCAATGTGTTTTCTCCCAAAGGTCAGCTGCACAGCAGGGGGTTGAAGAGAATGGTTTGATGGCTGCTGGGCCAAGATTGGCAACAATAGTTCCCCAGGAGCAAATAGCTGGGTTGGAGGGTGGAGTCTATGGCACTATAACCTGTCTGAGGTCCCCCTCTCCGGCCTCCACTCCTCAAATCTCCAGGAATTTCCATACCTAAAGCTGGCAACTTTATTTCCTCCCCTCTCAGTAGCCTCTTATTTTGCCTTAAATTGGTTTTGATGTCAGCAGAGTGAGAAAATGCCAGAGGCTCTGGGTGGGTGCCCCATCGTAAATGCACCAAACAATGCCTAAAGATTTTCCGAAACACTACCCTGTCGATAAATTGCAACAGTTTGAATGAGCACCAAAGCTTTAAGAGCTCTCCAGCTGAGCCTTAAATTGGTTTTGATGCCAGCAGAGTGAGAACATGCCAGAGGCTCTGGGTGGGTGCCCCATGGTAAATGCACCAAACAATTCCTAAAGATTTTCCCAAACACTACTCTGTCGATAAATTGTTTTCTACACTCACAGTGTCCCCTGCCAGAATGCAACACATCCAGTGTTTCCTCTAAACTGAGTTAGTGTGAGCTAGCTCAGTTTTTTCGCATCTGGCTCACAGATTTTTGTCTTAGCTCAGGAAGGATGGCTCCAGAGCAAACTAATTCATGCAGCAGCCAAATCGCTCTCTCACAACTTTAATGCCAGGAGCTCACCAAGTAGAATTTTTGCTCACAGGATTTCACAGCTTAGAGGGAGCCTTGAACACATCCCCAGCACTTTGAATTAGCACCAGAGCTTTAAGAGCTCTCCAGCTGTCACCTGGAGATTGGCAACAGCTTGTTTGGAGGGTGGGGTCTATGGCGTATCTGTCTGAGGTCCCCCTCTTCCTCCTCAGACCCCACCCTCAGCAGGCTTCATCCCTAAAATGTCCTGGAAGTTTCCAACCTGGAGTTGGCAACCCTATGTCCTTTCCAGGCAACCATCAGCCTACCTTTATCTGCCTGTCTGTCTTCAGGTTTACTTCCCCCCCCCAGCCTCTGCCTAGGGAAAGGGCAGTCTTTCCCTGCAGTGGGAACCAAAGCAGCTGACATCATTCTCCTCTCCCCCGTATGATCCGCACAACTACCCTATGAGGTATGTTAAAGTTGAAGGTGTGTGAATGGTCCCCAGGCAGCTTTTCAAACATGAACCTAGGACTTGCACACCATCCTATGAAGCGCTCTCAGGTACATATCTGTGGCAGTAATGGGGTGACTGCTGGCACCTTCTCCTATCATTTTTTGCCTTGTGGTATTCTGCTTGTGGTGTGATCTGTCTTTTTTGTGGTGTGGCATGACTGTGTTATTGCGTTTGTTTCTTTTGAAGGGGAAGTGATGTGTTGTGAGTGAGGACATATTTTACCTCAGAATTCACCAGATCCCATATGCAACTGACAGTTTCAACTGTCTTGCGGGGGGAGTTTGAGGTACGGAATGGAGTGAAGTCCAATCGGCTTCCGTATCAAATGACCTAGAAACGCTGGCCCAATCAGAGAAGAGTGACCTAGGCTGCAGTAGGTGGGAGAGAACTCAGGCCACCGGCAGTCGCTGACTTGCCTCCCCTCCACACGCACCAGGAACACCCCCACCCGAAGACACAGGCACAGGCAGCTCGGCCGCCGCTCTGTCCTGGGGTTTCCCGTGCAATTCCATCCCCTTACCTGGGTCCCCTTGTGTCTACCGGCGACTCTTCGGGGCTTCTCCGGCTGCAGCGGCCCAGCCATAGAAGCCCTATCCCTGTGTTCAGTCTGCAGATGGTCCTCTCCTGTCAGAGGCCCAGAGCAGACTGAGCCAAAGACGCTGGCCGGGGCTGACGTGGGCGGGACTACACAAAGCAGCCAGCCAACCCAGCCAGCATCTTCTGACTGACAGTTCTTGCACCCAAATACTGTAGGTGTACATTGGAATGCTGGACCCCACTACAGCTTTATAGAAGGGGAGAGATTGGCCCATGGGTGCAGTGTGGACTAGGAGAAAGGTTCTGATGGGCCATATGTGATATTTTGCCTTTGTATTATTTATCTTTCCCTTTTATTGTCCCTTTTATTGCCTTTGTATTATTTATCTTTCCCTTTTATTGTCCCATTCTTTGTTGGACTGACCAGTATGGAAGTAATTTACCAAAGTCCCAAGTGAATCAATTTCACTATGTAAGATGCTCAGCCTATAGACCAGTGATGGTGAACCTTTTAGAGACCGAGTGCCCAAACTGTGACCCAAAACCCACTTATTTATCGCAAAGTGCCAACACGGCAATTTAACCTGAATACTGAGGTTTTACTTTAGAAAAAACAACTCATACATTAACTTAAGATGATCCAAACAAAGTAAGGAAAGCAATCCCAAATGTTTTCATTTACTTAAAATTATTTGGCATAGAATTCGACACTTTAATAATGGTCTGGGCCTGGCTGGGGCGATGGCACGCGTGCCCACAGAGAGGGCTCTGAGTGCCACCTCTGGCACCCGTGCCATAGGTTCGCCACCACTGCTATAGACCAAAGGATATATCCTTTCAGGTTCTGAAATTAGTTTGGCTGAGTTAATTCCTTATAACATAAGAAAAACCTTCCTAGATAAAACCAGTGGTCCATCTGAGAGCCAGTACGGTGTTGTAGTTAGAAACGCAGACTCTAATCTGGGAGAACCGGGTTTGATTCCCCACTCCTTCACATGCAGCTACTGGTGTAACCTTGGGTCAGTTACAAGTTCTTTCAGAGCTGTTCTCTCACAAGCAGTTCCTGAAAGAGCTCTCTCAGCCCCACCTACCTCACAGGGTGTCTGTTGTGGGGAGCCCCACCTTCCTCCTCCTCCTCCTCCTCCTCCTCTTCTTCTTCCTGTTTCACACAGCGGCTAGCCAACACAGCATGGAGGCCAAGGCCTTCCCCTGATGTTGCCTCTTAACACTGGTATTCAGAGGTTTACTGCCTCTGGATATGGAGATTCCCTTTAGTCATGATGTCTAATAGCTGTTGATGGGCTTCTCGTCTATGAATCTGTTTACAATCATCCTCTTTTAAAACAATCTGTGCTAGAGGCTGTCAAAACATCCACCAGCAGTGAATGCCACCTATTAATCTAAAATCTAAAATAAATTAATCTAAATTACTCCCATGACTTCTAAAGTTATGTGTATAACTTTGCATGTGTTGCCTAAAGCAACAAGATAAGGTCCTAGCCTCTTCTGTTACCTGACGTTCTTAGCAATTGCTAAATACCAAGTGGAAGGTAAAGAGATAAACCCAAGTCTCCCCTGCAGGAAGGCTTGACATGATAAGAAATGGGAAAATGAACTAAAATGAGTCATTACCAAAATCTCTTTGGTAAATTTACAAGAGATGAGGAAAGTTGCAGCCAGATGCTTCGATTAAGTAGTGTGACCAATTTAGAGGATCAGAGTGTGGCCATAAAGCTATAGGGAAGAGATTCTCAATTAAAAACAACAACACAGAAATCTGAGTTTGCTTTTTCCAACAACAAACACGATCGCTCCTAAACATTCAATAGAAAAGTGCTGAATAGTGACAACACATTTGATTCATTGTTTTGCTTGTTGATGTATTTAATTGCACAGACTATCAAGTGGGCTCAAAGTGCACACTTGAAAAACCTGCTTGTATTTTGATTTCACTGAACAGGTGTTGCTTCTGGATGCCTGCAGATGGCAAAGCTGCCAGACAAGATATCAAAATGTCAGACAAGTATCATTTTCAAATTGGATGATACTATTTCTCATTGTAAGCTACAATCCAATACAGTTACGCGTGCTCCTCTCTGACTGCCTCATGATTACTCTTGGGCAGTGTTCCCTCTAAGCTGAGTTAGTGTGAGCTAGCTCATGGTTTTTTAGCCTCCAGCTCACGCATTTTTGTCTTTGTTCATGAAGGATGGCTCCAGAGCAAACTAATTTATGCAGCAGCCAAACCACTCACTCACAACTTTAATGCCAGTAGCTCACAAAATAGAATTTTGGCTCACAAGCCTCCACAGCTTAGAGGGAGCTTTGCTCTTGGGCATTAGGTACATTATTTGTAAATTCTGCGATTATTATAATTTGCCATTAAAGCTATCCTAGGTTGAAGAGGCAGTATATAAATGCTTGAAATAAATGCTTGAATCCACTAAAGTCAGCTGTGTGGGTTTGTGGCCTCCATGCCTTGGAAATATTCATAGCCTTACTACATATTACAAAATTATTGGGTCATATCCAGGTAGGGTTCTCAACACTGTCTCAGCAAATGCTGGGAGTTTTGAGGGGTGCCTAGAGAGGGTGAAGTTTGGAGAGGATGTCAATTCTGGATGATAATTTTATGCTGCCTCCTCTAGTGTGTGTGATCTTTACCACAGAGACTAGGGGGAAGTCCTACAGCATCACTATGTGGAGGTTGTTTTTTGTCCCGCTCCTCAAATTCTTCAGGGGCAGAAAATAGGGGCTGGCAATTCCCCGCCTTGGGTGGGAAAATGGGAGGCCCATGTCCCTGTCATTATGAGGACCTTTAGTCATACATGAGTTTCAAGTGCTGTGGGGAACTCAAGTCAAGTCAATCTTTATTATTATGACCCACAAGTCAGATAGAAGCAGAATAGTACATCAGGCAATAAAAAGGGTTAGAGGTTATCAAAGAGAATTGTACATGGGACATTATCTCAGCCCATATTTTCATAGCAGAAGACAGAGACTTAGCTTCTTGTACAGTGATTCTTTGGTCACCCCCAGCCAATACATTTTTAAGAGTCTTCACAGAAAACAGTTTTTTAATTAACCAAAACAAGTTCCAGTAAATCCAGGTGCACTTGAGTGTAAAATCTACAATGGAACAAGACATGAGCCAGTGATGCAGTCAAATTATCAGAGCAGGGACAAAATCTATAATTAGCTGGAGTATTTTTATATCTTATATTTTTATAAGAAGTTCCTGGTCTCTCTCTCTTTCTCTCCTCTCTACCCCCTCCCATCTTGCATCTCACCTGACTGGGATGGTGCAAGGTTAATTGGTGATTGCATCACCTCAGAATGATTATATATGGTAGCTAATACAGCAGCCTATAACAGAATCCTTACCTCGATGGAATGACACACATTCAGACTTTTGAAATCTCAGTACCAGGTTTGTTGGTCAATTTAATTTTTATGGCTATTAGGCTACTTTAAATATAATAATTGGAACTACTAATATAATAATTTTACTAATTCACTTCATGGTTTTTATTTAGAATAATTGGAATGAATATGGCCATACCTATGGCTCATCATTAATACCAGCAACACAATTGTAAACATATAAGGTAATTCTAGTTTGAAAAAATCAATTGTTTAAATTAATAAGGATTTGGTATACATTTGTAATAATAATTTGAGTTTCTTCCCCCCCCCCCTCTATTTTTATAATTTCAGGATACAACATCTGGTCTTTAAATAAGTGTACTAAAGATCTTGTATACATATGTTTGAATGTGTGTCTATACTATGTTGTATAGTGACCACTGAGGAAGGCCCTTTGAGGCCAAAACGCGTTTGGTCTTCAGTTGGAAAGTGTTAACCCATCATGTGTATTAATATTTGATATGCTTTTATTAGTCTGATACTTGAATTTTTTTAACCCAAATATATTTTAATGTGTACACCCTAATAAATTTTGTATTTTTATAATATATATGGTCAGCTTAACCCTTCTGGTTCGCATTGACACAGTAACCCAGAATCCTCCTTTTCCAGGAAGTAAAGTAACATCAGAGGTCCTACCTTAGTCTTTCACCAATATCTAAAACTCACATACCTGTTGCTCTTCCATAGTTCAAGCAACTTGTTCCTGATGGTGAGCATGGTCTCCTTCTGGTCCACCTACCCATCTGTCTAGTTCTGCTACAATACATCTGCTCAAAGTATTTGTCTGCTGCTGGATCCCTTGAAAAATATTAGTTTATGTTTTCACCCTCTTTTGATACAGATTGATTGGAATGTTTTTAGTGAGAATGAGATGAGAACAAGAAAAGCAGTCATAGAATTCTTTGACAGTGGCTAGGTTTGTGTCTGTTGCTTTTTCCATTACTGAGATGGACTCTGAAGGAATGTGCTATTTTCTACTGTATCATATAATATAAACTAGCAGCTTGAGAAAGGAACATCCCTGAGGCAGTTTAGAAACCTAGATCCAAAACTGTAGCTAGCTGAGTGAATCTGCAGTTTGGGGGTCGCATGTTGCTCAGAAATGAGACAAATTTCTGCTGAAGGTTTATGAAAAGTACTGACTTACTAGTGTTCAGCTCTCATACTTTATTTCAGCTCAGAACAAGACGAGAGTACCCAGCTTGCAGGCTGGTTTATATGTGTGCAAACCCCGCTCCCCCAAACACACCCACACACGTGATTGGCTATTTACAGTGGCCGAGAGTTCCATAGGCTCTTGGCCAGGAGCCTAGCCTGCCGATAGGTGCCGGTTAGGATCCGCTTGCCCCATTGTTACTGAGAGCGAAGCTCGGTCGCTTCGCCTGACCGCATGGCGAAATGGCCGCGCACGCGGTCTGATATGGATACATTACAGTTTATAAAGTACTGTGACTGATGCATCGTTGAGTGATTTCAGCTCATACTTTACTTAGTGATTTCTAGAACTTGAGATACAAGGGCAAGCCCAAGGGCTGCTTAAATGCACCCACACAAACACACCCACCGCACACCCATACACCCGTGATTAATTAACCTCCCTTTGATAGGTTTCCTTGAGGATCCAGATTATTTATTTATTTATTTATTTATTTTGATTTCCTATCCCGCTCACCCCCCCCCCAGGGGCTCTGAGCAGCTTACAATTCTAATTAATTAACACAGTCCTAATCTTGGGCCACATGTAGGTAGGGAGATGAGAAGCCTTACCAGGCACCCTTTCTTCTGTAGCAGATCTTTCTTTGCGAGGGGACAGTCCCGGCGGCGGCCCTTCTTTCGGTGCTGGATTAGCCGATAGGCTGCTCCTAGGATCCTCTGTGCCTATTGTTTTTGGGAGCGAAGCTCTGGCTGTTCAGGAGACCGCGTGCTCTGTGCAACCACATGCGTGGTTTCCATTGGAACACAACAAGGTTTTAGGTGTTTGGCTTGCAATAGGCTTCTGAGCAGAGGGCTCCATTTGATCATTTTGTGTCTCAGAGGTCTGTAGAATAGAGTAGACCGTCACCATTTGTGGGTGATCTGCTCCCAGGATCACTTTGAATGAAGAAATCCTCAAATACTGAGAGGCAAGGGTCTAATGCCTCCCAGTTGCAACCCACCTACCCCCAATTTCACACATAAATTAACCATTTAATGGTGATGGTCTGGTGGGGGTAAAAACAAGCCGGGGACAATGTCACACGATCAAATCACCACCTGCAAATAAAGGAAATTGCAAATCACTAATTCACAAATGGTGGGTGACTACTGTAAAGAAATAATAAATGTTTATTTTCTACGTAAACAAAAAACACTTAAGAAACCTTTTATCAGCAGGAGCTGAGAATTTGAACACTCCTTTTCTAGATCTTTGATTATTCATAGAGCCAGTTTGGTGTAGTTGAGAGCCAGTTTGGTGTAGTGGTTAAGTGTGCGGACTCTAATCTGGGAGAACCGGGTTTGATTCCCCACGCCTCCACTTGCACCTGCTGATGTGACCTTGGGTCAGTCACAAGCGCTGGCACAGCTGTACTTGAAAAAGAGCAGTTTGTGTCAGAGTTCTCTCAGCCCCACCCACCTCACAGGGTGTCTGTTGTGGGGAGGGGAAGGGAAAGGAGTTTGTAAGCCGCTCTGAGACTCCAAGTGAAGGGCGGGGTATAAATCCAATCTCCTCCTCCTCCTCCTAGTTCTTTAACCAAGAGGAAGTGTCACATCTTTCTGTGTTCTTCATTTGACACTTTCAAGGGTACAGTTGATCTATTCCTAACTTCCCAGTTGCCAATTAACTGCCACATATATTGATTCTTTTCCACCTGTTCCCATTTATTTTAAGGGATGCTCATATACTGACAGGGGGCTTGTGGAGATTCTTTATTCCAATTAAGCAACAGTCTATATCCCTTGCTGACCTTCTGTAGATAAGGAAGCTTGAAGAACTGTATGCTGATCTGGAAGGCTGTTTAATATTCTTCTCCATTAGAGCTGCTATCTATCTTACCTGAACTGATCCTCTGCCTTTAGCAGTACTTCTGTTTAGAGGAATTGACTGCTGGAGAGTTTCCTGGCATAATGATAGTTATGTATGTTGGAAGTGGAGGACTTTGTACTGTCTCTTAGCCAGGGCTTTTTTGGTAGAAAGAGCCCAGCAGGAACTCATTAGCATAATAGGTCACACCCAAAAGCAGAAACTAGCTAGCATATTAGACTACAACCCTCACAGTGTGGCTCATTAGCATATTAGGCCACACCCCCATGTCTTCCCTTGGCTTGCCCGGGCAAGCCCCCCCTTGAAGGGAAGGGAAGGCAATTTAAACTGCCTTCCCTTGGCTTGCCCAGGTGCCCTGTGGCTGCGGGAAGCCCAGGCAAGTCAGACCTTGGAGAGGCCGAGGTGAGGCACAGGGAGTCATTTAAATACCTCCCCGATCCTTCCAGGGGGCCCCCTGGCCCGCCTGCCTTGGAGTGGCCGGGGGGGTCGCTCTCCAGGCCTTCCCTCTGTAGCCATGCATGCAGAGGTTTTGGCTGTAAGGAGCTGCCACCATTAACAACAACAACACCAGCATTTCATTAAAGATCCTTAACGATACTTGAGAAAAATAGAGCCCGTGCCCTGATTCCATTGTTACAGCCTGTGCCTGCCGCATATATATGCTAAGAATGAGAAACTGATGAGCAAGGCAGACCAGAGACCACACTAATATAACTGTTTCCGCCATCTCTAAGTATTAACTACAACTAGCTAGCACTTTATGACATCAGATTGTTTATATGGTTTTATATGGTTTTACCTATGTTATAATTGTCTTTATGTTTTATCCATTGTAAGCCACCTTGAGCCTGCTTTGGCAGGGAGGGTGGGGTAAAAATTGAATGAATACATAAATAAATAAATAAATACTCAAGGATCATTACCCACCCTCAGGAGCTCCCACTTTGCCCGAGTTTAATAATTCAATTTAATTAGTGCCCCCTGGTGCCCCCTCCTGGAAAAGTTCCTGACTATGCGGCTGTCTGCCGATGAGAACTTTCTGATCAGAAATTTTGTGTTGGAAACCATGTGCTTGGCAGTCTGTTTCCAGACTTGTGTCATTAGAATCATTAGGATCACCACACAGAAAGAAGTGCTTACACCTCTCCCACTCATCATTTTCCTAAAACAGCCCCAGGGGATGCTTTGGGCCTCACTGAGGCCCTAATGTGTGCTGATGGTGTGCACACATAGCTCTCCCCAGCACCTTCCTGAGGCTGTTTTAGGTCAGCAAAATGGCATGGAGAGAAGGCTTCACTACCCTTTCCCCCATGGGATGTGGTCCCGATCCAAATCAGGCCCTCGCGTTCCTTGGAACTGAGTTCCGAGCACAGAGCCTTTGTCTCATTGAAATTCTTTATGGCAGATCCAGACACGACTCAAGGACTTAGTAATGCACAGTTATGTCCTTTAAGGGAAGATATGAATCTCAGTCTCCTCAGTCCTGTTTCAACACTCTGACCAGTCCAAAAATTTGTTGAAGCGTGCAGCTCTGTACTAATATCAAACAGATGGAGAATTATTATAAAATTCAAATCTGCAAGACAGTTCTAAAGTATAAAATAGAATCCGTGTCATACTTACTGTTCTGAAGATTGTCTTGGAAACATTGTCATCAGCTAAACATTGCAATTCGTTATAGGTTTTGAAATAAAGCCAAGTTGCAGTAAGCGATGACAGTTCTATTAAAAATACTTTTGTCTTGTGAATGTCAATGTTTTTTGAGATGTCTGACAAGAGGCTTTCTCTTAGATTTATGCAGTGAAATAGCAATGAAGGGGCATGTTGGTGCAAGACAGGATGAAAGGATGCCCAGTGGATGAGTGGTAAGTGCATAAAGGATCATGGGCCAAAAATGTATTGGAATTTGATCTAAGACAGGCCTGCCTGCACAATTTGTGAGCCAGACCAATTGCTATAAATGCTGCTGGTTCACCAGGACCTGTAAAAAAGATTCCTGTATATATGTCCATTTGGGACTACATGGGGCTGGAGGTGTCAAGCCACTGGCAGGTTACAATAGATACTTGGGCTGAATTTCTTAAGATAGAGCTGTAACTTGGTGGTAGAGCATCTGCTTTGCAAGCAGTAAGTCCCGGGTTCAATCCCTGGTGTCTCTGGTCAAAAAGATCAAGTAGTAGATGATTTAATTATTAAAGTATACCCTGCCTTTTCTCTTGGCTCAAGGCAGCTGATGTGAAAGACCTTTGCCTGAAACCCCAAAGAGCCACAAGAGTAGATAATACTGATCTGAACAGACCAATGATCTCAATGAGTATAAGGCAACTTCATGTGTTCTAGGGGAAGGGCTATGGCTCAGTGGCAGAGCATTTGCTTTCCATGCCGGAGGTCCCATATTCAGTGTCTCCAGCTCTGAGGATGAGGTAGTAGATGTTGTAAAAGATATCTCCTGAGACTGTGAATTCAGCCTGAAGGGTCACATATTGTATAAGCAGTGATCTAAAAGTGCAGGAAAGCATGGGCATACTCATCTTCTGGAGCTGAGAAGGTGAGGTGATACACAGAGGAATTTTGTGCATATGTAGTTAGAGCTACAGCAACACCTTGTGCTCAGCAACATGAATAAGTCTGTCTTGCAGAGATTCACATCAGTTCCAATTAGCAGCCAGGTCTTGAGATCACTGGCCTACTGTGAGCAAGACTCTCCACTTCTACTGTTTTGCTTTTCTATTAGGCCTTTTCCCTGAGCAACACTGAGATGGTTTTCCAATATCTTCGAAGGCACTTCTGTGTCTGGGTGGAGACTCCCACCTGGACTCAATTCCAGCAGTGGCCCTGGTACCATCACACTTACCTGGCTCAATAGAAGAGAGATGCTCAAGTCGGAGGTCCCTGATGCCAACCCTCCCTGACATCAAGCCTGGCTTCACCACCGTCAAAGGAATGGTCTGCCCTGGGCCCAGTGCTGCTGCTATACAAAACCAGCAGTGCAGGGTCTGGCATCACCACTGTCCTTAGGTCCAGGAGCACAGCGGGTGCAAGGACAGAGCCACACTGGGGTTCAACCTTTTTGCTGGGTCCCATGTCAGTTGGGAAGGCCAGGAGCCAGCCTTCACAACAACCATCTCCTGCTACAACTTCTAGTCACCTGCCAATGACATCATCAGATGGCAGTGAAGAACCGCCAGCCTTCCCATGCCACAAGAGAGTCTCTGGAAGCTGGCCAGACCTTCCGGGTAAACAGAAGGCATCCAGACGAGGGGAAAGGGGAGGTGAGACATCCTGGTCAGGCTAGACCAAAGCCCAGGGAAAAGGGGATAAAGTTAAGGGGATAATGTTAAGGCTAGGGAGATGTAATAAAAGTACTGCTCCCAGAACAGGTGTTTGTGGGGGAGATGCTAAGCCTGATGTTATGGCTGAGCTATCTTAGGGATGAAGGTGGGGCGTTATTAAGTACTGAGACGATACAGATCTTTTCACAATATCATGCTTCTTTATTGGACTCTGGAACCAGCCTGAAATCACCAGCTCAACAGGAGACAATTTATACTTGTAGAAACCACACCCACCTTTAACAACAACCAATACAAAGTAGGCAGCTAGGAACCTTCATTTGCATGAACCATATACAAAGTAACTATTTACAGTACAGCTATTGGATTATAAAGCAACAAATATGATTGGCCATTACCGGCAACACAACCAATAGCCTTGAAGGCCTTTGGAGCCTCCACTCAGACTCAAGCTCCAGCAGTACATAACACCCCTCCGCCCTAAGTTCGTGATACCCCATTGTATGCATGCCTGCTACGCAAATCTTCTGCTGTAGTTGCTCCACTGATAGTTGCCCTGGCATTGACAGCAGACTTTGCCCCACTAGCAGGAGTGGGGGAACTACTTGGAATTGACGGAGTTTCCGGGCTGGTGCTGCTGGACTATCTCCACTCTGCTTGGCTATAGCCGCTGGTTCAGTCCCTAGGTTCTCCAGGCCAAGTCCTATGTCAGCAGTGCGGGGCACAGCATCTCTGTCCTGTCCCTGCATCCACTTCAGCCAATGCTGCCGCAGCTGATCTATCTGTCTCTGGAGTATCCTGCCGGTGGCATTGGCCACCTAGTAGGAGACTGGCCTGGTCACCCAGAGTATGGAAGCCAGGACCCAGATTGGTCCTTCCCCATAGTTCTGGTGTATGGGAGGTCACCTGGCTTAAATCTCTGTGGTGTTCCTGAAACCTCCAGTTCCCACTGGACATTTGGGGCTACATCTGGGTGGAGGCAACTGAGCAGAGTTGTTAGCCATCACCCCATCAAGAGCTAGGCTCTGTCCCATTGTGGAGTGCAGAGTAATGTGCTGACATAACAAAAGTCGGCCAGACACAGTCCCAAGTCCCCCTGGCCCAATCAGCAGAGTGAGTCCTTGGTGAACCTCACCATTCGTTCTGCTTGTCCATTTGCTGATGGGTGGAAGAGTGCTAAAGTGATATGTGAGATAGCATTGTTCTTGAGGAATCTCTGGAATTCCTGTGACATGAATTGTGTGTTGTTGTCCGAGACAACTGCATCTGGTAACCCATGAGTGGCAAAGAGGCATCAAAGGGCCCTGATAATGGTGGCGGAGGTCATAGATGATACAGGAATTACCTCGAGCCACTTCGAGAAGGCATTGACTACGATGAAGAAGACATGCCCATGGAAGGGTCCAGTGAAGTCGATGTGAAGCCTTGACCAGGGGGCGTATGGAAATTCCCAGGAGTGGATAGGAACTTTCGGCATCTTGGGCCTGGACTCCTGACAGACCTCACACAAGTGTACCCTGTCCTCAATGACCTTGTCTAGCCCAAGCCACCAGACATAGTTGTGGGCCAATGCCTTCATCCGGACGATCCCCAGATGCCCAGCATGCAGAGCCTCTAATACTTGCAACTGCAACTTGGGTGGAATGACCATCTGACTACTCCACAGCAAACACCCTTTGTGGGCTGAAAGCTCGTGCTGTCTTGAGCTGAATGCCTGGAACTCTGCATCTTGACAGCCGGCAAGCCATCCCTTCCACACCCAGTCGAGTACACGGGAGAGCACACGATTCTTGGCGAAGTGGGCTGCGACATCTTACTCTCTTCAGACAGTGTCCTCACCCACAATGATGAGAAGAAGCCTATCATTCTGGCCTGCAACACATCCCCCTATGGGATTGGGGCCATCCTCAGTCATCAGTTGCTGGATGACCTGGAGATGCCGATTGTCTGTTACTCCAGAACACTCTCCTCAGCTGAAAGAAACTACGCAAAAATAGACAAAGAAGCATTGGTGTTAGTTGCAGGTGTCAAAATATTCCACAATTACATCTATGGCTGGCCTTTTGAGGTGGTGACAGATCACAAGCCACTTCTGGGACTATTTACACCAGACTGCCAGACCCCGCAAATCCTGTCACCCAGGATGATGTGATGGGCAGTCTTCCTTTCGGTGCACAACTAACAGCTGTTCCACCACCCAGGCAAGGCCATGCCAATGCCCTCAGCCATCTGCCATTACCACAGTGACCTTCTAATCCTCCTCAGAACTTGGGCATTATGCTCATGGAGGACCTGCTGCAACCACCTCTGTCCGCTGCAGATGTCGCAGCCCACTTCGCCAAGAATCGTGTGCTCTCCCGTGTACTCAACTGGGTGTGGAAGGGATGGCCTGCCGGCTGTCAAGATACAGAGTTCCAGGCATTCAGCTCAAGACAGCATGAGCTTTCAGGCCACAAAGGGTGTTTGCTGTGGAGTAGTCAGATGGTCATTCCACCCAAGTTGCGGTTGCAAGTATTAGAGGCTCTGCAATCTCTGACATTTGTGGCAAAAAATGGTCCTTCAGTCACTGCTTGATTGTGCTGAATGGGGTGTCTTTGAGCTGAGCCAGGGCCACCAAAGCCTGGGTAACCTTAAATGTGGGTCAGCCACAGACACTGAAGAATGTTGCATGCTGCCTTTCATCTCCTTCTATCTCATTGGCTGTGAGATAGAATTCAAATCAGGCCTGATAGGCGACCCAGTCTTTGATTGCTGCATGAAAGGCTCAATGTGGCCCTTGGTGGCCATGATTGCAGTTGGTAGTTGGTGATTTAAGTCGCAGCTGACTTATGGAAACCCTGTGGGGTTTTCTATTGGATTATATAAAGTCTATAGTGCAGCCTTATGAAGAGGATCTCCGGGGGACAGCTGAAGGTCTGCTAGTTAGCATAGCTAGATTAGGGACCTCCCACATTTTCAAATTATGTCCTTCCTGTCTCCTGATTAGCTCTTCTGGAGACTTCCTGCTTCTCCAGAGTTTCTGGTGTTGTTGTTCCTTCTTCAGCAGTTAGGTTAGACAGTTAAGGTTCTTTCTCTTCTATGTTCTGTAACAGTGTGTTCTTCCTTAACAAACCTACTTATTTTTCTCTAAACAGTCAGTGCTCCACTTCCTTTGCATATTTAAACTCTGCCAGCATTTTCAAAGCAAGAGACATTCAGAGGGGGTTTGCCATTGCCTGCCTCTGCATAGCAACCCTTGTCTTTCTTGGTGGTCTCCCATACAATAATTAACCAGGGCCAGTCCTTCTTAGCTTCTAAGATATGACAAGATCAGGCTAGCCTGGGTGTCATGACCCCCTGTGGGTCGCCACGTTCAGCTGCCACCACTCTGGACTTTGGTTTCCTTGAGAAGGCCCAGAGTACCCTCCCAAGCCCATCCAAAACGCCCCTTTTAAGCCAAGAAAATATAGGTGTGATGACCAGGCAGAGAACATAAAACAAAGGGTTTATTAGCACAGTAGTGGGGCACTGAAAACAAGACAAGGTGCTTAAAATATATAACAGTGTTTAAAGGCAAAAATAACCAAATCTAACGTGACTACCTAGTTCACTTAACCGGTTACTACTTCAAGGCCCACAGCCCTCTTATACCAGCCTGTGCCTGTACTCACTCTGTTCCAAGTGAGGGATCTTTCTCCTCAGAGCAGACCATTCCCCTCAGTTTAACTCTGTGAGAGGGAACACCACAGAAGATCAAAAGAACACCATTTTCCACAGCCCACAAAGCTTAAGTTCCATTCCCTCACACAATCTCTGTACACTAATTGGCTACAACCATTGCTAAGCATTGTGGGGGTTGTAGGCTGTCTCCTCTCCACTCCCACACAGACCTGTAGGCCTTTCTCCCAGGCCTACACAGAACATGACACTGGGTCATCCAGATCAGGCCAGCAATTGATTAGGGGTGTATTTTTACCATTAAGTACCAGTTTATAGAAAAGTATGTGAGGAGGAAGAAACTGTGTAAGCAAAGAGCATGTTTTCAATGTTATGCAAATCCAAAATATTCTCCTTCCCTCTTTCTTGTTTATTTGCTACTGGAGTAGTTCATCAGTTATGGTTGCTTTGTTGTTGCATTAAAAGCTATTTAACGAGTGAGAATTCTTTTTCATCTCTGCTGCTGAAGCCTAATCCCCTTCAGCTGCAGACCAATGGGTTAAATGATGCAAAACATCTAAAACCATGAAAAAAAGGAGGCGGTTGTTGAGTTATCAATTGGACAGCTTTTACTATTCGATGTTTCTCTCTTTCTTTCCCCCTCCCCTCTGGCCATTTTCATCTTTCTGTATTGCTGGATAAATCGTAAAACTTCTCTATTAATGGAATAACTATCATCCGTGTAGCAAACAAAAGCACAGATCAAATCTATTGGATTACCAATTATTTTCTTTCAAGGGCTGTTTTCATAAGAGCCAGTCTGGAATGTGCCCAGAAGCAAGCACGTCTTTGGTCCTACAGAGCAGTATACAAATTCTTCCTAATTTTTTATAGGTTTTTCAATGTACATTAAGGATCCTGAATTTGTTTGATGCAGCTATAGATACATTAGTGTATTGAAACTCCACTTTAGGCTTCTGCAAAATAGGCAACCCTAACTGGCCGTGTTTTGAGAACCAAACTGACTGTCTTCTCTGCTGTTGGCAGGAGGTAAAGGGAGTCTTCTATTCCTCTGTTCTGATGTTTCAAAGTATGTTTTGGCACCTTCTGAGGCACTACCAGGAGGACTACACAAGATGTTGGTGGGGGAGACTTCCCTCACAGCAACCTATTGTTTTCTGGTCACCTGACTGCAGCTTGCCAAATCAGCAGTAGCCAGGTAGTTGGGAGTGGACAGGCAGTTGTGGGGGGTGGGTAGCTGGGAGAGCATGGGGGGGTAAGTGAGAAGGTTATGGAAAACCAGTGGAGCACTCAATAACATTGCTGGGAGCCCACAAAGCTTTGTGGGCTTTCAAAGGTTCAGAACTGAACTTGGGAAGAAACTAAACTATTGATCAATTATTGCAGCTCCCTGTAGTAAGATCCTGAATTAGCAAAGTAGACCATCTGAATTGAAGATTAAAGCCAGGACTGGGCCCGGGCTCTTATTCTTATAGATAACTAGGAATAAGGCCCGTTGTGGAAATAAATACAACGAGCTCTAGAAAGAGGCTCTGGGAGAGTGCCCCAGCCTTGAGCACTCAGCGTCAATTTGCTGTGGTGACCTCAGCAGGTTATAATGACACAGAATCCACTGTTTTCTCCAGGGGAACTGATCTCTGCCATCTGAAGAGCAGTAGTAATTCTGCGTGATCTCCAGCCCTCACCTGGAGACTGGCAACAATGGTTCCCCATGAGGGAATGGCTGGTTTGGAGGGTGGAGTCTATGACATTCTACCTGCCAGAGGTCCCACCCCTCCTCAAATCTCACCCTCAAATCTATAGGAATTTCCCAACCTGGAGTTGGCAACCCTATCTCCCTCCCAGCCAACCGTCAACCTACCGTTATCTGCCCCCTGGCTTCAGCTTTCCATCTCCTCCCCCGCCCTCCTAGAGAGCAGTTGTAACTCTGAGTGATCTCCAGCCCCCACCTGGAGATTGGCAACAATGGTTCCCCATGAGGGAATGGATAGCTTGGAAGGTGGAGTCTATGGCATTGTACCTGTCTGAGGTCCCACCACTCCTGAAACCTCGCCCTCTCTAGGCTCCATCCCTCAAATCTCCAGGAATTTCCCACCTGGAGTTGGCAACCCTTTCAGGACTGGCCCCAATGAGTTTTCTCCCAAAGGCCAAAATAGGTGTGGAAAGGGCCTTTTACTGACAGAACCTGGTTGCCTAGCAACAGGCACTGAGATTACAGTTGACAGCTCTGATTAAGGAAATACCTGGAGATTTGGGGGGTGGATCCTGTGGAGGGTAGCATTGGGGGGGGGGGATGGAAGGACTCAGCAGGGGATAATGCCATAGGGTCTACCCTCCAAAGCAGCCATTTTCTCCAGGGGAACTGATCTCTGTCATCTGGAGATCAGTTGTAACAGCAGGAGATCTCCAGGTCCCACCTGGAGACTGGCAACCCTAGGGGAAAGTCAGCTGCACAGCAGGGGGTTGAAGAGAGTGGTTTGATGGTCACCAGCCCACCTCATTAGCCAGCCAGCCATGGTGGAGCCAAAAAGGAGAGAGAGCCGTTTTATGTTTATTCTGACAGGAAAGTGGCCAAGCTGGCAGTGGGCGAGGGAGGGGGTTATGCTGAAAGTCCTTTGTTTTTTTACTGACAGAAGTTGGTTGCCTACCAACAGCCACTGAGGGGACAATTAGTCACAGTTAGTCCCACACAGGAGCCAAGAGAAGTGTCTTCCTCAGGAGAGAGTCCAGCTTTTCAGGAGCCACAGCTCGTTTCCTCTGGGCCAGACCCTCCCTGGCACTGCCGGCGCTGCTGAAGGAAGGTGGGGGAGCCTTTGAAAGGCACTGGGCAGCCTTCTCTGCATTGTAGCCCATTGAGCTATCGCCCTGACAAAGCGCCAGCCTTGCGGCCGAGGGAGAAAGGCTGCAAGGGGCAGTGAAGGTGAGTGCTTCCCCTGCTTGCTGCCGCTCGCTAGGTCTGCCTCCTTCTCCCCCGTGGAGGGGTTGCCGCTCCCTCGGCGGAGCGTCCATCCCCTTTGCCAGCTGCCGGCTCTGTGGGCGGGGCAGAGGCAATGCAGCGAGACAATGCAGTCAGGGGATTGACAGACCTTCAGAGTGGCAGCTGAGGGAGCCAAAGGCTGTGGGAGTGTGTGGAACATTCACACCAAAATAGAATTATTATATAGAGAGATGAGAATCCCAGTGTCTGCAATTTTAATTTTGTGCAAGGGTCATTTCTGAAGTATTCTCTTTTTTGGCATTGTTACACAATGGCCCAAAATTCCTTACAATCACTGCTACCACCATCAGACTCTCCTGTTCATCACCTTTCCTCAGACTGCAGCCCTCAGGTCCATGAAAAGGGGCAGGTCCCAAAAGTCTTCAAAATATCCTTCCCTTTCCAATTCCATCAGTCTCCCCAAACACAGTAACTATTTAAAGTCTTTTGTGGATTCAGACTGTCAATCAATAACCAGAGTTGTGGGAGATCAAATGAGAAGGCATCAGCAATGCATAAATCTAAGACTGTTTTCACCAAATATTAATGCTAAAAGAGAAATAAAGCGTGGCCTCCCTGTGCTGTGTGATTTACTAATATAAGTTGTGTGTCTAATTTTTTTGCCCCCAAATAACAAAATACAATACATTACCAGCCCATAATTTCAACAATGGAATCTGATTTTATGTGATAATGCAATTCAATCTAATCACAGCTTCTGAGGGTGCTCTAACAGCAGCTAACAATGGATGCTGGCATGAAATACTCAATGTCAAACTGATTTGACAGAAACAGAATTCTTCTGAAGTTTTCAATGACTAACAGTGCAATCCTATGCAGTGTTACTCCATCCTGAGCCCATTGAGATCCGTGGGCTAAAACTGGTTTAATTCTGCATAGGATTGCACTGTAAATCTCTTGCACTCCCTTCTCATTTCCATTTTGACCAAGAGATTAATGTGCATTACAGAGCAATCATCAATTCTGATGACCATAGGCAATCGTAGCATGGCACAAGTTAAATTAACCAATAAAGTTTTCATTTAAATAAATTGTATTAGAGGGCTGAGGGGACTCCCCCACCCACTGGTTCTCTGCAGTAATTTTCTTTTTAAATGAATGGACCTGATCTTTGTTCATCTCCTAAAGTCTAGACATTCTCCAATTTTGCTGGGTTGTGGACCAGGCTGTAGGCCCCGTTATTAATACTAAATTTGATCTAGTTATTAATACGAATTAATATTAATTAGGGTGCCATTATATAATAACTGAAACACCTCAAATTATGATGATGACTTTTGTGTGTCTAATTTTTTTCTTTAGGAGTGTTCTGGAAGTTTCTTTTTCATCTGGCTCCTTAAATTATTTCTGTGTTTCCCCCTCTCATTAGCAACTTATGAAAAACAATGGCTGGGGGGAGGGAAGCAGGTTTGTTTGCTTCCCTACTTCTAGTTTGTCAACCAGTTTCTTCTTTCCAAAGTTTCCAGAAGAGTTTCAGTTATTTCTGAAACCGTCTAATTATGAGATGCCCACTTTGATATTAATGAGTTGTGTTTGGTCATTTTAAAAGTCGGACTGTCATGGGACTTTATAATCAAGGATGTCCAAGCCATGTCAAACACCAATGTGGCATGTACTTTGGTGTAGTGGTTAAGAGCAGCGGACTCTAATCTGAAGAACTGGGTTGGATTCCCCACTCCTCCACATAAGCCAGCTGGATGACCTTGAGGCAGTCACAAGTTCTCTCAGAGCTGTTCTCTCAAGAGCACTTTCTGTCAGAGTTGTCTCAGCCCCACCTACCTCAGGGTGTCTATTGTGGGGAGAGGAAGGGAAGGAGATTGTAAGCTGCTCTGAGACTCTGAGGGAAGGGCAGGGTATAAATCCAATCTCTTCTTCCTCTTCCTCTAGAAAACATCCATCAAATAAATATTTAGAATTTTTAAAGTTTGAACCTTGGCCCATGATCTTTGACACATGTTCTTTGAAATCAGGGGAATTTCTAAATAGATGTGCTTTTCATCAAGCAAGTACAGACAATATATTTTGTGCTACTCCAGTGAAAGATCTGGGGCACCATATGCTTGTTTTCTTTCTCAAACCACAGTGAAATGATGGGTGTGTGTGAACATAAGAACATAAGAGACGCCAATGTTGGATCAGGCCAAAGGCCCATCCAGTCCAACACTCTGTGTCACACAGTGGCCATAAATACTAGGTGCCATCAGGAGGTCCACCAGTGGGGCCAGGACATTAGAAGCCCTCCCACTGTTGACCTCCCCCCAGCACCAAGAAGACAGAGCATCACTTGCCCCAGAGCCCCTATCTATACCTTGTGGCTAATAGCCACTGATGGACCTCTGCTCCATATGCCTAGAGCATGTCCAGAGTGTCCCTAGAGCATGCCCAGAGAGACAGTGTGGTGTAGAGGTTGGAATGTCACCCTTGGACCTGGGAGATCCAGGTTCATATCCACACTCTGCCATGGAATTTTACTGAGTACATTTAGGCCAGTCACTTTTTCTCAGCCTAACATGCCTCACAGGGGTGCTGTGAGGATAAAATGGGGGAGATAGAACCATGGATTTGGACACTCAATTCCAGTTGCTCAGCCCTGCTGCTCTGAGCAGCTACACAGCCCTGCCTTCTGTTGCACCTGAGACATTCTGCCTGCCAGAGACCTGAAGTGAGAGAGTTGTATTATTGTTTTCGTATTGCCATGTCTGTTGGGAGCAGTGCTCCCTCTAAGCTGAGTTAGTGTGAGCCAGCTCACAGTTTTTTAGCCTCTGGCTCACACAATTTTGTCTTAGCTCAGGAAGGATGGCTAATTTATGCAGCAGCCAAATTGCTTGCTCACAACTTTAATTCCAGTAACTCACAAGTAGAATTTTTGCTCACAAGACTCCACAGCTTAGAGGGAGCATTGGTAGGGAGTGATTTATTGTATGCCGCCTTGGATCCCACTTGATAGGGGAAAGGTGGAATACAAGCATAATAAAACAAAATAAAAGTATAACATCCTGAGACCACTGGAGGAAGCGTGGGGAAAATGTATGTGATAGATCAGTCATCCCCATTGCGGTGCCCACAGTTACCATGGCACCTAATATTGTGTTTCCTAAGTACCCCTTGCTTCTTCCCCAAAGTATCTCTTTCAAAGCTAAGAGCCAGTCCTGGTTTTCTTCCTCTTCACTGGAGTAGAAAGTGCTTCAGAAGAACCCAGAGGGCATCACCTTTCTGTCTTGCAAGGAGCACTTTTTGGGAAACAGTTGTCTCCATTACAGGAGGACAATTTGCTAAACCCCCATAGACTCATGTAGGCCTCGGTCACACGGGCCAGATAACACGGGGGGAGGCGTGGCTGTTCATCCCGGAGCAAAATAAAGCACAGTAGCCCAATCACATGGTCCCCCGAGTCTTCGCACTTAGGCTGTTAGCTGGCGATCACACAGCGATGCTAGAGCATGGCAAAGAAGCAGCGCAGCAAGTGATTCGCATTTGTGCGCATGCGTAGTTCCGCAGAGCAGTACTGCTTTCAGTTACATGTTTGTGCACATGCGCTTACGAAAAACATCCAGTTTGCGACTGGATGTGGACGGGCACCGGATGCCACGGGATACTAGCGCTCCCGTGATCAGACGCCCGCCCCCGCCCCGCGTTTTCCGGATAGTAATGCACTTTCCAAGGTACTTTTTTACTGCGCATCTTCGGCGGGACGCCACGGGTTGGCCACGGGTGCACTACGCTTCCCAGATGTTGCGGTGTGATCACACCCCGAAAATCCGCCTGACATTTGTGCCTTTAGCGCAGCAAATCCTCCATGTGACCGGGGCCACCGTTAGGCTGAAATGAGGTGTAATTTGTACATGACAATCAGCACAAATAGGCTCTTTTGAATCATTCTTTGTAGCATCTGTTATCAAATAGTAAGTTCTTTGTGTGTAGCAATTTAGCCAGCCGCTGGGGTGTCTTTTTTCAAGCAGCCACAGACTCCAGAAAGATTCTTGTACTGGCACTGAGAAAATTGTCCCACATCTGCTATAAGCATTGGTAGGCAGAGCTCCTACCCAGTGATTTTAGGTGACTTTCATGTGGCAATAGTAACATTTAAACCTACAAATTTATATTTTTGTTGGCTGAGTGGTTTAAAGTTCCTGTAATTGAGGCTGCCTTCATAGCTGTAGGCCATGCCTGCAAGATAATAGTCTTGGTTGTGATTGCTTCTTCAGTTACAGCCAGAAATGGGACAGTTTCCTTCTACTGTGTGTGTTTACATCTTCTCCAAGCAAGATTAATTCTCTGTAATTAACAGCAGATGCAAACACGGACCTACAGAAGAGAAACTCCATGGAGCTTTGTATTCCTGGTTTGGATAATTGCAACAATGCAACAGTGTGGTTCAAATCATACCAAGGTACTAGTCAAGCTTTGGCTACAATGACCATTCTAGTGGGCAACTACCTAGCAGAGCACATGGTCAGTTCAGTGCTGCAAGTTTGAACAATCTCCATGGAAACACTTGTTCACACTGAAGCAACAGAGCTTAGATTCTCTAGATGGATCTGTTACATAATTCTTCAAGATGAGAAGGAGACATTCTTCTCAGAATTATGGGCAAACCAGAGTTTAGGTTGTTCAGCTGAATATTTGACCAGTAAAGACACAAAAAGCGAAAGGGCTTGCCAGGTGATACAATTGTGAATTATGGTTTTACTAGGAGTAAGGCCTGTTGTGGGAAGAAATACAACAAACCCTAGAAAGAGGCTCCAGGTGAGTATCTGGGCTGTGGCCATTTGGCATTTAGCAGCAGTGTGTTTGCAGGTTGAGAGCTGTCTTTTTTGCCCTGGGAAGTGCTTGTGATGGTAAACCATTGAGGCTGTATCTTGAGGTTGCGTGTGTATGCAGGGCAAGTGATATCAGTTGGCAGCTGGATGCAGTGGTTCTCTGGAGACTTCCAAGGCCCACTGGGAGGTTGGGAACCCCAGTGAGCCTTTTTCAGAAATGCACAGAGGCGAAAACCACTGATCTGAACTTTTCACTGTTCTCTGATGCAGGTTTGAAATTGCAAACATGAGGTACACTAACTGTTTATTGCCATCCAACTGAGGAAGAAAGCAATTAAACAAGGTTGAAATATATAAAATAAATAATATAATGGACACTTCTCTGACTGTGTGGACAGACACTTTGGCTAAGCTAATTGATTTTATGAAAGATTACACTTTATATTCTCATTCAGGATTTTTTTTTTCTTTGAAAAATTGTTTGGGTTAGCTGCTACATGGAAATGCTGGGCCCTGTTGCCTCACGAAATGTTAGAAAATCTTGCAAATCCAGGCTCACATTCAAAATGCTTCCTTTCTTTCTGATTTAATTCGATTTATACACCACCCTCACCACCGAGGCAGACTCAGGGTGGCTTAGCTATAAGCCAGGGCTGTCTCATTTTGCCACCCCAAGTGAGTAGTATGGGAGAAGAGCTGCATGGTAACAGGTATGGTTCCCTCCACCTCTGACTTATGTTGATTTGGGGCTATGCAGTGGCAGCTAAGGTAGAAAAGCACCTCCTCTATGCCATGTTTTCTCAGTTCCAAGGGTCTGGAAAGCAGTTCCATAGCCAGTTACAGGGTTGCCAACTCTGGGTGGTGAAATACCTGTAGATTTGATGGGTAGAGCCTGGAGAGGGCAGGGTTTGGGGTGGGGAGGGACCTCAGCAGGGTATAATGCCATAGAGTCCACTGCCCAAAGCAGCCATTTTCTCCAGGAGAACTGATCTTGGTCATCTGGAGATCAGTTGTAATAGCTGGAAATCTCCAGGTGAACAAGATGGATTAGTTTTGCCAGGTCCTACCTGGCTGCAGTTGGGGGGCTCTAGGGTCCACCCCAGGATCTTCTGGTACATGCACTTTGTGCATGCACCATGATGCCATCACCTGGAAGTGATGTCATCATGTCACTGACATCGGGTGGTGACAATGTAGTTTTTGGGTAAAACTCTATAGTTTGAGCTTAATTTTACCATAGAGTTTTACCCAAAAACTAGAGCATCACCCCCTTGATGGTAATGAAATAATGACATTACTTCCAGGTGACATCATTATGTCATCTTGGGGGGCATTTGCAGAAAGGGCATTTGCGGGTGGGATTTTGTGGAAAGTGGCTTGCAGAAGCCAGGGAACCCCTGCCTGGACCAGAGGCCTGGCAACCCTAAGATGGACCAATGTTTTGATGCAGGAGGGCTCTTGTTATGCCAACTTCTCCAGGA
>NW_015170942.1:0-1628 GCF_001447785.1 Gekko japonicus
AATGAACGTAAATCTATCAATATGGGAAATAAATCAATTAATCTCAAGATTTACAAGAGATAAAAAGTTAAATTTCTACAGTACAGAAACGCTACTAGATAAAATGTGGCTAAGAGAGAAAGAACAACAGATGAAAAAAATATACAACCTGCTATTAGAGGAAGAGATAATAGACGAGTGGAAAAAACCATCAATTATTAAATGGGAAAGAGACTTGGGGTGCACGATAGAGAGAGAGGAATGGGAAAAGACATGGAAATCTATTAAACTACTAAGAGCAACATCGTATAAAGAAAACATAATAAAAATGATATATAGGTGGCATTGGACGCCAGTTAGGTTGCAAAAATGCTATATAAATGTTTCAGGGAACTGTTGGAGGGGTAAGAATAATATAGGCACGCACTTCCATATATGGTGGAAACGCGAGAAAATACAAAGATTTTCCCTTTTGAAGCCATCTATGCTTGTAGCCCCCACCACTTCCTGCGGCAGTGAATTCCATGTGTTAATCACTCTTTGGGTGAAGAAGTACTTCCTTTTATCCGTTCTAACCCGAACGCTCAGCAATTTCATTGAGTGCCCACAAGTTCTTATATTGTGAGAAAGGGAGAAAAGTACCTCTTTCTCTACCTGCTCTATCCCCTCAGTCGTCATTTCTCTAAGATAATCTGGCTCACAGGAGACAGCCCCCGGCATGCCTCCTGCGGGCCACATTTGCCTCCTCGTGAGGAGGAGCAGGATAGACTGTGGTGCCAGGTATTTGACAAAGGGGGGCAGTGCTGCCCTGTTAAAAGGCTGGCTCCGTTTTCCACCCCATGTCAGTTGTCCGTTCGTCGCATTGTGCTCGACCCACCCACCCGCCCTGTCGGTAGTGTAGACACAAGTTGGTTGCCCCGTTTAACGGGGGACCAGGTAGGAATTTTTTGTCCTCTTCTCTGATTGGCTATTGAGAAGGGGTCTTTTTCGCCTACCCTGCACTGCTGTCAGTGGATTGAGGAATTGGATTGGGATGGTGCCAAAGGGCTAGTTCGTCACTTTGTTAGGGCAGAATTAGGTTTAAATAAAGTTCAGCGGCTCATAAGCACTAAGTAATAACCCCTGGGGGGGGTAGAGGGGTCTGCGGGATCAACCCTGCAGCTGTGCGGCCAGGGATGAGGCTTGCAGACTGCCTATGGGGATGGCCATGACGGAGACTCAGCGCTGGCCGTGCGGTGGTGTTTGAGGGCTCCTGAAGGCGCATCCCAATTTTGCACAATTGATTTATATAGGGGCATTATTATATTGTCTGATCTGTTTCCTAATAATCCCCAGCATAACATTGGCCTTTTTTATTGCAGTCACACACTGTCTCAACATTTTCAGTGAGTTATCTACTACAACTCTTGATCAGTCTCTGCCAGTTCAGACCCCATCAATGTGTATTTATATTTAGGATTTTTGGCTCCAAAGTGCATCACCTCGCACTTGGCCACACTGGACCCCATTTGCCATGTTGACGCCCACTTGCCCATCCTTGACAGATCCCTTTGGAGTGCCTCACAATCCTCACTGGTTTTCACCACCCTGAACAACTTCGTATCATCCGCAAATTTAGCCATTTCACTGCTTACTCTCAACTCCAAATC
>NW_015170942.1:5827-19548 GCF_001447785.1 Gekko japonicus
ATCACCGTATCCCACTGATTTTCCTCATCCCACCAAGTTTCTGAAATACCCACAGTGTCTATTTTTCCCTCCAACACCAAGCACTCCAACTTCCCGATTTTACCTCGGACACTTCTAGCATTTGTATAGAAACAGCTATAATTTCCCATACAAGTTAAGCCTGCAACCTTCCTCTTGCTATCTCGAGACCTTGTCAGGCAGTCCATGTCACTAGCCATGGTCTCAGTGGACAATTTCAATCCACCTCCCTGTAAAAAAGCAACAGGTACCCCCTCATCTCTCTGAAATGAGCCAACCCGAACCAGAGACTTTTAATCTCCTGTCGGCTTTCCCCCAATATTCAGTTTAAAAACGGCTCTGCCACCTTTTTGATTTTAAGCACCAGCAGCCTTGTTCCTTCTCGGGACAAGTGGAGACCGTCTCCTCTGTACAGCTCCCTCTTGTTTCCAAAAAGCATCCGAGTGCCTAACAAACTTGAAACCTTCCCGTACACCATCAACTCATCCACATATTGAGACTCTTGATCTGTGCCTGTCTCTCCAGCCCTGTGCGTGGAACAGGTAGCACTTCTGAGAAGCTCTGAACCACATCTTTACCCAAAGGCAAACCCCCCCAAACAGGGAGGCCTTCTTAAAAGCTCTGAACCACATCTTTACCCAAAGGCAAAACCCCCCCCCCCGGCTCTATGTGCAGCAAGTGCTACCCCCCCACACACACATTTTCTTAGAAAAAAACTTTTCTTTTTTCTCAGAGAAAAACATTCCTCCTAGGACCCCAATGGCACCTAAGAGGGGCTTCTACACCTCAGTGGAAGTGAACTTTACAGAAGCGAATACATGAATTTTTGAAAACCAATATGCTCATGTATATCATCCACACAATGTACAAATATAACAATACTGAGCTGAATCACTGTTGCACGCTAATTGTTGCACACTGGCTTAATTACACGGCATCTTGCAAAAAGACCTCTTCACCACCTCCCAAACTGATTAAAACATTATAAGTGAAAACAGAATCAAGCTAAATTTCATGACAGATCATTTCAGTTTTCCAGATTTAAGAGATGTATTTTCAACTGAAAGAATACTTCATTCTTTGTAAAGTACTGGGTTCGATACATCAGGACTCGGACCACGACATAGGAGAAGACGCGTTTATTGATACTTCACACATGGAACAAAAACTAACGGCCGGGTGGCCAACTTTATACATTTGGTGAGGGATGCCCCTTGGTTCTATTGGCGGGTTTAAACTTCCCGCCAGTGTCCCTATTGGCTCCTTACTGGAAGTTCAGGAGCCTCTTCCCTATTGTCTTTGGGATTGAAGCTTTGCTGCCTCTGGCTGGTGCCTGGCAGTAGTTCCCTGAGAGATCGCCTGGGGGCTGGCACTGGGTCTGTGGTGGACCTTTTGGGCTGAGGATCGGAGACCGGAGTCTGGGTTAGCTGTTGCTGTTGTTGCTGTGGCGGCAGAGCCTCCGGTTCTACTGCTGCCTATCTTGGTTCACTCTGGGGAAAGATCTCCTCCCTGCTCGGGTTTGTTAGTTGCTCCTTGGTTGCCGGGGTGTGAGTCTCGGGTCCGGTTGGTAGCGGGGATGGCCCTCCGGCTTCAGGGGTGTGGCGCCATCATAGGTGGTCGACATGTTTCCTCAGGAGTCTGTCATCTTTTGTTGCAACCTCGTAAGACACTGGGCAGGTGGGTTTAACGATCCGGCTGTCTACCCATGGAGGTCCCGTCCCGAAGTTTTTAAAATAGACGGGTTCTCCAGGGAAGAACCCCCTTGGTGCCTCTCTGTCCTCCACCAATTTCCAGGAGTCAGGTGTGTGGTCCAGGTGGAGCCAGTCCAGGAGGGTCGCGGGGTTGCAGCCCATCAGTAGCTCAGCTGGACTGTGGCCTGAGACTGGGTTTGGGGTTGTCCTCTGAGTCAGGAGGAAGCGGACAAGCCGGAACTCCCAGTCCCTGTCCATTATTCTGTGAAGGGCTTCCTTGGCCATGCAGACCATCCTTTCTTCCTGGCCATTGGTCACAGGGTGGAAGGCGGCAAATCAGATGTGTCTGATAAAGTTCCTCTGAAGGAAGTCCTGGAACTCAGCCGAGGTAAACGTGGACCCGTTATTGGAAACAATCGTGTCCGGCAGTCCGTGTGTGGAAAAGATCTGGCAAAGGGACCTTATGATGGCTTTGGATGATGTGGTGGACACGGGGCTGCTCTCCAACCACTTGGAGTAGGAGTCGACCGTTATTAAGAACAACAGCCCCTGGAACGGACCGGCAAAGTCCACATGAAGCCAGAACCACTGTTGTGTAGGGGCGCTCGGAGGATTGGGGCAGACCTCTTGGCATATTTTGCACCCCCGGACCCATGTCTCAATCTGCGTTGATCCCGGGCCACCACATGTAGCTCTGTGCTAGCACCTTCATACGGACTATGCCCAGGTGTGCTTCATGTAGTGTGTGCAAGATCCTCTGTCTCATGGTTCCTGGTATCACAACCCTGTCCCCCCATAACAAACAGCCCTTGAGGGCCAAGAGTTCGTCTTTCCTTGATTTAAAGGCTGCAAACTCCATCCCCGGTAAAGCGGGTGGCAACCCCCTTACCACCCAGTCCAAGACCTGGGAGAGGATGGGGTCCCTGGATGTGCGGGTGGCCATGTCTGATGCCTGCAGGAGAGGTTCCAGGAGACTTTCCAGCATTAGCACCCCCGGTGCGGGATCCGGATTCCCATCCACCAAAGGAAGCAGTAGCCTGCTCAGGGCATCGGCGTGCCCCATCGCCTTGCCAGGCTGGTGCTCCAGCCAGTATTGGTACCCAGCCAGGAACAGGGACCATCGAAGAACACGGGGCGACATGACCTGCGGCGTTTGCTTATCAGCCGCAAACAGCCCCAGGAGCAGCTTATGATCCGTAATTATTGTGACGGGGCGGCCATAGATGAAGTTATAAAACTTATTAACCCCTGCCACGATAGCGAGCCCCTCCTGGTCTATCTGCACATAATAGCGTTCTTGAATAATAGGCCATGGGGAGCTCCCTGCCATCCAGTAGGACGTGACCCAAAACAGCCCCGACGCCATAATGAGAAGCATCACATGCTAAGATAACAGGCAGGGACTCATCAAAATGAGCTAACTCAGCATTCAAGATCAACAAAGTTTTCACCCCCCAGAACGTCACCTCCTCCCGCGGGCCCCAGGCCCAAGGAGCCGATTTGTCCAAAAGTCTGTGGAGGGGTTCCGCCACAGCACCCTTGTGTGGCAGGAAGGCATGATAAAAGTTAATGAGTCCCAGGAAAGCCTGAAGCTCCGCCTTGCACTTTGGCACCAGTCTTTTTTCTGGGCTATTGTCATTCAGGAGCAAAGGCAGCCAGCCAAACGCCGTCCTGTGTGCTTGCAAACGCTCCAAAACATTAGGGGCATGTTGAAGAAATGAAACCGAAGCACAGATGCTGCCTCCCTCTCTGGCCCATCCTGCCCTCCGTGCCACTGACAACAGTAGCATTGTGCTGGGAGGGGGACGTCTGGAAACTTTTGATTTTCCAGACACTCTGATTTCTCTCTTCACCCCTCTCCCCACTTTGAAACAATCCAGGAAACAGGACATGCTCTCTGCCCTCATGTGATTCTTTGCAAAGAATGCTAGCAAAAGCAAAACATTTCTCTCCCTCCCTCCCCCCCTTATGTAGTGGCATTGACTCAGTGGAGAATTTTTCTGTTGGAGGAAGAAGAGGCAGTGCTGGTGCCAGGTTTTTTTGCACTAGACAAGGCTACCTTCTGGCACACACCCCCTCGCAGAAATGCTGCTTGAGCTTCTCTTCGTCCGGGAAAGTTGGTATTTATTTAGCCCTTTTCCTTTTTTTAATTTTTTTTTAACTGTGGTCTATCTGGGGGGGGGGTGTTCTTAAATGAAGGTTTTAAAAAGAGAGGGGAAATGCCAGCTTGCCCCGAGCCGAGCGGTTTAACTTTGTTTTGGTTTTCCCAACAAACAGGAGAAGGAAGGGGAAATGAGCTGGAGGGGGGGGTTGCTCTCAGCAAGCTGAGCCCTGGAGCCCCGAACCTATATGAAGAAACGTTTCCCCTGTGAGAGAGAGCTGTCACTCTCCTACCATGGAGACCAGCAGGGTCGGCTCGCTCACTAGGCAAACTAGGCATTTGCCTAGAGCGGGCCGGTCTTTACAGGTGTCAAACTGCACCCGGCCTCCCCACCAAAAGCCCCCCTACCCAGAGTGGCCCATTCCTGTGACCTGCCAGCCCGTGGGAGGCTCTGCCGGCAGGAGCCGGGAAAGGCGCTGGGCAGCTGGGCAAGGCAGCAGCCGGGCAAAGTGGGTCAGTTGGTGCAGAAATCCTCTCGCCGGTGGCAGCAGCAGCACCCGAGGGAGGGCAGCAGCCCTTACCAGCATGGGGGGCGATGAACAGGGTGAAGGGGGGGTGCCAGAAGGGATCCTCGCCTAGGGTGCAAAATAAGCTGGGGCCGGCCCTGGAGACCAGCTCAGAATGCCCACCAGGGATTACACGAGAAGATGGAGAAAAGGAGGGTAGGAGGAAACCCTCCCCCCCCAGCCCTGAGGTTGGCCCAGGTCCCCCAAAGGGCTCCCCGAAAGAGCCAGTTTTAGGAAAGTGTCCCCCCCCGGCATTCAGGACCCAGACTGGGTGAGAAGGTGAGGGGACGTCCAAAGAATAACCCAGCGACATCCAGCAAAACAAGAAAACCAGAGGGGGGCGAGGGGAAGCCCCCTATTTGCTGCAAGGAGCTGGCAGAAGGTCCACGGTGGTCCGTCCAGGCAGTCCCCAGCAGGGTGCCTTTGAGCACTCCTCTGGGCACGGAGGGTTGGAGGGGGCGGTCGGCACTTGTCACGGAAAGGCCCAAGGAGATGGCCAGACGGTGTCGAAAGGAAGTAGGAGGAGGTGGAGGGGGACGGCAGGGGGGACGTGGCTGCTGCTCCGCACGATGGCTCACCTGGCAGTGGGATGCACACGTGATCCTCCTTTCCTTGTTCTCCTTTCCCCCTCCCCCTCCCTTCCTCCAGAATTCTGTCAGCACCGAATGTGCACTCCTGAGAAGGCAACGCGCCTGTGCGGAGGGGGCCCAGAAGGAAGGTTTTGTGTGTGTGTGACTGAGAGTATGTGTGAAGGAGGAGGGAGGGAGGGAGAGGGAGGAGTGTGGTGCGCACGAGGCAAGGTGTTGAACTCATTTGTTTTGAGGGCCGGATCTAACATAAATGTCATTTTGTCAGGCCAGGCCATGTGTCATGGGCGACGACGACCACGCCAGACCCCTGCCCGAGTTGGCAGTGCAGCTGGAGTTGCCAGCATCACAGGAGCTGGAAGCTAGCCCCCCTGCCCAAGATGGCAGTGCAGCTGGAGTTGCCAGCATCACAAGAGCTGGAAGCTAGCCCCTCTGACTCCTTGGGCAGCAGCCAACAAAGGTACGAGGCAAGGAAGAAGAAGGAATTGCATGTGCCTACCCCCTGGGGGTCCTTACTGCCACTCTGGTGCGCTCCAGCAGGAAATGACCCGTGCCTGAGACCATTGATCTAAATGTATATTATGCCCAACATTTTGTGCCCATCTAATCATAGAACTTTTAATTACTTCATCTTGTGTTTTATGTTCCAACATTAATGCATACAATTTTTAGGGACAGTTTATTTAGCTTTGACAATTATTGAAGGCAATAGATATTAAAAATAGATTAAGATGTATTACTTAAATAGAGACAGTTAAGTTACCTATAGATATGTGTAATTAAACAAAAAAAGTGTGGAGGAAGAAGATCTAAGAATTGAACAGGAGGTTGGAGCACTGTGAGAAGCCGCGCGGGGGGGGGAGGGTGGAGGGTATGATGGATTGGGGCAAAAGTTGTGATCTATATTTGACTATGTTTATTATATCCTAATAAAAATGGTTTAAAAAACATTAATGCATACAATTTTTAATCAGTTTTTCCTCAGAATATAACGATTTTATCTACTTCAGTTATTTTAGAACAAAAACCTGTCGGTTTATCTTTGGTATATCTTGATTGAATTTGTACTATCTCCCACCAGCTAAGGTCTGCAACTGGGGAAAGGCACCAAAAGGGAGATGCCGTCAACGCCATATAAAGCCCACTAAATAAACAAATAAATGGTTTATGATTTTCAGAGTTTGGGAATTTCAGGAGCAGAACTTTTGTTTGCATGGAATTTCAGAAAATCTTACAAATAATTCTGTTATCGGCAATGCATGGAATCTGCCCAAAGAAAAATAGCAGCAATATGCTGGAACAGTAAGAAAACAAAGGTATCTGCTAGAAACTAAAATGGTGAAGGGTAAAAAGCCCAAAGTGAACAGTGAATTCTTAAGTTTCAGCCTGCAGCATTTGTACAGTCAGAAATATAAATCTTCTCAATCACTTTAAAAGAAGGTATATGTATATATGTTAAAACACACTAACATGGATACCCATCTTTATGTATTCTTCAAAATGTCAAACCCTTCCTTTCAACAATGTACATGTTAACAATTGAAGGCTAGAATATCAGCTGTGACATGAGGGAATGCAGCAGAGGCAAATGAATATATAATTGTGTGATCATCTCTTCCCACAATTTAAATGCATTCAAGCTATTCACATGGTAGTATATAGAACATCCAACTCTTGATTTTTATCTGCAAGCAAAACTCAGGATGCACTGGCAAGTGATCAGGTATCCTTCATTCCTTTGAAATGTATAAATATATTTACTAAATAGCTCCCTCCCCCAGGAAAATGTTTTTATAAAAAGAATATGTACATGCTGCCTTTTCATAGAACATAATAGAACGACACTCCTGTAAAAACACATACAAAAAAATACCAATTCGCCACTAGCCCAGACTTGCATCGACTGGAAGATTTCTGCATGAAAAAAGGCCTTTGTGCAAGTGGAAATGTGAGGGGGGAAACCCCTCATACTAGTCTTTTGTGCTAAATTAAACCTTTTTTTCTACTTGTGCAAGACATTGTCCAAGCAATGTTGAGGCGCTGTAAGATGAAGAAACAGCACTGTCCATTAATAATTCTGCTTGCTCATTATTAGATCCGAGCCTACATGAGCTGAAAATTCAGAATATAAAGGTTAGATTTGTTGGTTTTAAGTTGCAGAAGAACATAACTATACTCCTCCAAAACCTGGGGGGGAAAGCAATTGGGAAACCCCTTCAGAATGAATGTTCTTCAGGAAAATAGGTTTTGTTTGTTTTGTTTTTTATATTTTTGGAACACAGTTGGTGAGTCATAAATTGCAGCTGCATGCACATGTGATTTGTTTTCTTCAGACTTTATCACAAATGCTTATGGCTTTAATCTGTTTTCCTTTGGGATCAGTAATGATGCAGCCTTGATAGTTCTGGTTGTGGACCTCTATCAGTATATAGAAGGAAGAAGTACAAACCTGTTGGTTTTCCTAGACTTCTTGGTGGTTTTATATACCATCAGTATTGTATCCTCCTGAATGAGCTGAACAATATGGGAACTAGAGGCATCATTATCATAGTTTTGTTCCAGTTTCATTGGGAGTGTGCAGAACACAGATTGTATGGATTGTTCCTCTGAACAGAAGCTGTCCTGCAATATACCACTGGGATCAAGATTCACCACTTGGATTCTTATCATCTACATGAAGTCACCAGATAAGACTGTTGGGGGTGGGGGGATGGGTTGCTGGCAAATGGCAACTGCATGGCATGTTTCAGGGCAGGGGGAAGTGCTCAGGTCTGCTGGTAAGTAGTGGTGGGTCTGTAGGGAGTGATAACATCTTTTGCAGGCAGCTGAATATTTCATTGAGAGGCTGGTTCCCTGCTTACCCCTGGGAAGTAGGGAGTGAGCTAAGCCAGCAGGTATTCTAGCATCCCTGCATTAATGTTATACAGGCTATACCCCACTTTTCCCTGGTTGGTCATGCTCAAGGAAGCTCACACAGCTAAAACAAATATATTATCCTAGAAAAATTATGATAAAATCTGAAGTTGCATAAAAGCTAGAACAAATAAAAACTAAGGATAACATTAGATTCTGCTCAAAGGCCTTCTGGCATTGTCGGATATAATTACAGAGCAGGTTAAGACCTGTTGCTTTCTGACAGATTCCAGATTACTCTAGGAGTAAAGAGATGTCTTGAAGACGTACATGACATTCTAGCACCATCCCCCAGAGGTGTTGACATCTTAGGATGGAAGCCCTCCAATACTGATGGAAATGTTAAAAAATCTGGTTAAAACGTCAGTGTGTGGGTTGTACATAGTGCTCATCCAATGAGGGGGATACTGGAAAGATTAGAAGGCTTCTACTATAAGATATACTTTTATCCCATGAAGGAAGCCCTCAGATATAGTGAGGAAAAGGCAAAAAAGGGGGGAAGTTTAAGAAACACCACCTCACTGATTCACAGCTAATGTTCCCTAAGGTAAACCAGGGAAAGTCAGAGCACCAAATATTAGGGAAGAGCCTGTTTAAGACAAATAAGACAGCTTGAAATACAGCATGGAAGGCTAGAAGGGGACAGGAAACAAGGTGAGGGCTAATAACAGATTAGGTTTTTCACAGTGGGGTAATATGAGTGAATTTTAAGGATTTTTGTTATTTTTAATGTAGAATTTATTTTAAAACAGATATGATGGGCTACAGACATTATAACTTGTATAAATAAGATACCAAAAGTTTATTAAATAGTTAAGAGGGTCTGCAATGGATTGCTCTATATAATTATTTTTAATAACACCCCCCCCTCCATTTTTAAGCAGCTATCCTATTGGGGATGAGGAAGGCAGCCTCTAGTCACCATATCCCCACATTTGTGTGACACCCCAGCCCCATTGCTCAGAAACCCTGAGCAGTCTGCAGTAATGTTCCTGTCTCTTTACAGCTCATATTTAGAGGTTTGTTGAGGTAGGTGGGTCTAACCAAGTTACAGAGTAGTTGAAGTGGATATGCCCCAAGTACATGTCCTGTCTCTGTACCATGAGCAGAGATGTTCTGAAAGACCTGAAGACCATCTTTTCCTTCCATATGATCCCTCTGAAAGTTCCCCAATAGTGCTTACATTTTAATATCCCCCTCCCTTACCTGCAGCAGTGCAGCCAGTCTTGACCAATAAATGTCTCTAATCCAGGGCATCCACCCAAACTGTTCCTGGTGCCTGCCAAGTGTTTTAAGAAAGTTGGTGGGGCCAGGTGCAGCTTCTGGCCAGCAAGGCTTCCAGTTGGCCACTGGAGATCTGATTGGCTGTGCAGATTAAAATACCATTGTTCCCACTCCCAGACATGATCTGGCTCTAGTAAAATCCTCTTCACAGTTTAGTCATCACAGAAGTAAACTGCATGTGTTGAAATATGATTGCCTACACAGACATTTGCATGCATAGGATGTGGCAGATAGAAGGAGAAATTGTTTTTTATACCCTGCTTTTCTCTCAAAGCGGCTTACAATCACCTTTCCTCCCTCTTCCCACAACAGTCACCTTGTGAGGTAGGTGGGGCTCAGTGAGTTCTGAGAGAAACTGTGACTGGCCCAAGGCCACCCAGCAGGCTTCATGTAAATGAGTGGGTAATCAAAGATGACCCTCCAGATTACAGTCCACTGCATAAGTCCAAAAACAGGACTACATCTAATGCAAATGAGAGTTAGAGGAGTAACAGTGCCATCCTGTCCTTATATATAATCCTGTTTTCGCTTGGCAAAGTTCTATGTGTGCCAAAATCAGTTGGCTGCCTGAACTGCCCATCAGAAGGTGTGCCTGAGTCCTGCCCGCAGAGCCAGCGCCTCCCAAAATGCCAATCCGAACACTTTATCTCAGCAGCCGAGCGGCCATTTGCCTGACCAAACTTCTTTAGCCATCAGGAGAATATCAGCGGAAGAGCAGCCGCAGCCATTTGCCTGCCGACCATTCGTCAGCCCTTGGGAGAGCCTTGCAGCAGGTAGGGCCCATCTTCCCCCCCAGCTGACTTCTGAGGCTGCAAGGAGGCCTCCAGGAGGGGTGGGTGGCGTGGGGCCTCTCTGCCAGTGGTGCGCTGTCCATTGCCGGCTTGTCTTCCCCCCCCCCAGCTGTCTTCTGAGGCTTTTGGGAGGCCTCCGGGAGGGGCGGGTGGCATGGGGCCTCTCCACCAGGGCCCGCTGTCTGTCGCCAGCCTGTCTTCCCCCCCCCCCCCCCCCCAGCTGCCTTCTGAGGACTCTGGGAGGACTCCGGGAGGGGTGGGTGGCATGGGGCCTCTCTGTCGCCGGCATGCTGCCCGTCACCGGCCCATCTCCCCCCCCCCCAGCTGTCTTCTGAGGCAAGCCGAGGAAGGCTGCGAGAGCCCCCCACCCTGTGAGGGCAGATCTGCGCGTCCCTACCCCAGCCACAGCTAGCAATCCAAAACACTGCAATGGCATCTTTAAGACCAAGTTTTTATTAAGGTACAAGCTCTCCCTCCTCTGCAAGGGAGAATCTGCGTGCGCCCCCCCCCCACTGCACCACGCACACACGAACAAAAAAAAAATTTATTCAGGGACATGCTCTCTCTCCTCTGCAAGGGAAAATCTGCGGTCCCCCCCCCCCAAAATAGCTAGCAATCCAAAACAGTCCAGTGGCACCTTTAAGACCAAGTTTTTATTCAGGTACAAGCTCTCCCTCCTCTCTGAGGGCAGATCTGCATGCCCCCCCCCAATAGCTAGCAATCCAAAACAGTCCAGTGGCACCTTTAAGACCAAGTTTCATTTAGGCCACAGCACACAAGATCTTTAGACAAAAAATCCCCAGTGCCTCATGGCTGCAACATCCATCCTTGGTGGCTGACATCACTTAATGCTTTACTTTCTACAGACAACACTTCACATTCAGAGAACCACAAAAAACACAGGACACTGAGACAGCTGTGAAAACACATGCCATACACGTCACGGGACCAGGTTAGAGGACAAGACATGGGGACAATGTTTCATTACTATTCTGTGCATGGTTTGCAGAATGATGGCACTGTGGGAGCCTTCCTGGCCTTCTCAGGCATTCTGCCTCACAAGATGGGAACCATCAAAGAGTATGTACATGAGTGGAACATTGCAGATTTCCCCACTTTGCTTAGAGAACCCTTTCCTTAAAACTTCCAAAGAGTCCTTATCAGTTAACTGAAGTTGTGATCATGCAATACAGTAGGAGACACAGTCCTGCAGGACTGTGGATCAAACCAGTTAACTCTGCAAAATGGGAAAAATTGATACACAATTTAGTCACACCACACGAGATCTTTAGACAAAAAGAAACCAATGTCTCATGGCGGCAACATCCAACCTTGGTGGCTGACATCACTTAATGCTTTACTTTCTACAGACAACACTTCACATTCAGAGAACCACAAAACTCACAGGAGACTCAGACAGCTGTGAGCTGTCACAGGACCAGGTACATGAACAAGACACTGGGAAAACTACGGGAGAATTGAGACAAAGGAAGGTGCATAGTCTACAAACAATGGAAAAATTAAGAGACGCTTGGGAGAGCAGAGTGGTGAGACGATTTAGACAAAACAAATCCCTGACTCATTTACAACATCAATCCTCCCTTGCTAACATGAGCTAACTCTTTACTTTTCACAGACTCTTTACTTGACACAGACAAAACCTCAAACGCGAGCACAAAGGAGGGGGGAACTGAGAAGACACACATTCCACACGAGCTGAGAAGACACAAACTCTACACAACAAAACCAGGTAAGCCTACAACTACAACCAAGGCGATGGCAGGCTGTGGGTACCTGTCAAATGATGCAACAAGGGCTGTACACTGCTGAAAAGTACTGGGTTCGCCGCATGGAGGACTCGGACGACGACATACTGTAGCACACGTTTATTGTACTTAACACAGACAAAGACTAACTCTAACAGCCAACAGGGCCAACTATATACATATCCACCAGCAACCCCCCCACTCCCATTGGAGGGTTTAAATGTCCCGCCAAGGTGGCTATTGGTTGGGGCTGGGGAATCCAGGATCCGAAGTTTCCTTTGTTTTCGGATCCAAGTTCTGGCCTGTCCGCGGACCCCTGGAGGCGGTCCACGTACATAACACCCCTCCCCCCATAGTTTCGACTCAGCCTACCTTACGTAGTTCTGCAAGTACGCGGGGGGGCGGCGCTCATGCGTGGAACGCCTGGGGGCCGGTACAGGTGCACTGACCTCTGGTTTCGGCTGGTTAGCTGTGTCCAAGGGCGGTGACATCAGTTGAGGGGCCAGCTGTTGGGTTCTTGGTTTGATGTCCTCTGGAAGGGAGCTGTCTGGCGTAGTCTCTTCGCGGGGATGGGTTTCGGTTGGCATGTCAGGTTCCTGGATGAGACTGCCCACCCCGGCCGTCAACTGGGGGGGTCCCCAGGCTCCGGGAGTTGCCACCTCCGCAGTTGGTCAATGTGTCTCTGCAGAACCCGACTGTCCTCTGTTGACACCTTGTAGGAGGTCGGGCCCTTGACTTCGGTTATGCGGCCCATGATCCAAGGGGGTCTCGACCCGTAGTTTCTGATGAACACTGGGTCCCCTGGAAAGAATCCCCTGGGAGCCTCCCGCTGTTCGATCAGTCCCCTCGAGTTCGGTGCCCGGTCGGGGTGCAGCCGATCCAGCAGCATTGTCGGGCGCCGGCCCATTAGCAGCTCGGCGGGGCTGTGACCTGTGACAGGGTTAGGCGTTGTCCTGTAGGTCAGGAGGAATCGGGCGAGGCGGAACTCCCAGTCCCCTTCGGAGATCCGGTTCAGGGCTTCCTTCGCAGTTCTCACCATCCGCTCTGCCTGGCCGTTGGTTGCGGGGTGGGAGGGCGCTGAGCAGATGTGCCTGATCAGATTCCTCTGTAGGAACTCCTGGAACTCTGCAGACGTGAAGGCCGTCCCATTGTCTGAGACTATAGTGTCCGGCAGGCCGTGCGTGGCGAAGAGCCGGCACAGGCATCGGATTACTGCCTTGGTGGAGGTTGTGGATACGAGGCTGACCTCTAGCCATTTGGAGTAGGAGTCAACCATGATTAGGAAAGTTAGTCCCTGGAATGGTCCGGCAAAACTGAGATGTAGCCGGGACCATGGTTTCCGGGTTGACTCCCAGGGCAGAGGCCACGCACTGAGCTCTGTGTTTTAATTATTGTTTTAGCCTGCCAAACATTCCTGTTGGACTTTCTTTTTGCTCTATGTTTGGCTATAACTGCTGGTTGCCTGTGGATTTAATCTGGACAGCCTTGGATAGCTGAGGGTAACAGTAAACAATCAATTTAATTGCTCTAGCTACTCGGCTGTAAATACTATCACGGCGTCTTCCACTCCAAGGTACTTTTTTACGTTTACCAAAATTATCTTGGACAAGATTGTTTAACAGCACGCTGGGTGCTGTTCGAAGGTCGGCAGGCTTCAAACTACTTTTTCTACCCGAAGTTTTAAAGAAGTTTTAAAAGAGTAATTTATCAATCTTATCAGCTCGAGGCTCACTCAATGCTACACATATTGTGGGGCAATTAGTAATTATCTTTGCTCTCTGGGCTCAGTTTTAAGCTAATTTAGTAGAAGAAGTTTTAAGAGTTGTCTTTTTTAATGAACTATAAACTTGATACCTTGGATTATAATGAAAACTTGTAAGCGTCTGAGGGAGGCTGAAGACCACACACCCCCCTCCTCAAAGCAGCAGAAGATTGATGAATTTTTTACGCCTCAAGTTACGACTTCCAACCGTTTTGCTGTACTAGAGAACCTGGATGCATCGG
>NW_015170942.1:20947-66211 GCF_001447785.1 Gekko japonicus
CTTTAATGCTAGAATAGGGAAGGAGGGATCAGAGAGTGTAGAGAGACTTAATCTCTCAGTGGATAATGCCATACCTCCTTGTTTTTCTAGGATGAGACTGTCCAGAGATGCAGTTTTTAATGATGCTGGCCTTTGTTTAGCTCAGATATGCCTTAGGTTCAATTTAACTATCCTGAATGGTTTACCTCCCCATGATTTTCCGGGAGAGTTCACATTTGCTTCACCTCGTGGATGTAGTGTAATAGACTATATGCTAGTTACACCAGCGCTGAGAGATAATGTTAGAGCGTTCTCAATACTGGATCGGGTTGAAAGCGATCACTTCCCCTTACTGTTAACTTTAGAATTTTCCCCATTACTCCATACAGGCACTCAGCTGGGTGTGGAGAGTCTTAGCGCATCATCCAGGCATTCAAGGATCGTATGGTCCAATAAGGCAGCACGAATGGTTGCTGATCTTCTTCATTCCTTAACCGTAGAAAAGTCTATTCCTTTATTAAATGATTTGGAAAAGACGGTAGACTGGCCTATGAGATATGATAAAGTAGTCAAGTGTGTTTCGGAGGCACTGAAATTGATGTCACAGCAACAACAACTAGCAAAGAAAACCTCTCTGCAGGGCTGGTTCGATAGTGAGTGCTACAGAATGAAGAGTCAACTGCGTGCTGTGTTTCATTCCTATAGGATTTCGGAATTAGTCTATCCTCCAGCTGAGTATTTTGAATTAAAAAAGGCTCTACATCAGCTTTATAAAAACAAACAGAAGGCCTTCTTGTTAAAATGCTGGGAACCCCTCCTACAAGCTACTATTAATAACGATACTAGGAAATTTTGGTTCCTAATTTCCAATACTATGGGAGAAAATTGCCCGCCTAGCTCCATAATAACTCCTGACTCTTGGGTTGAGTATTATGCAAAGATTTTTTATGAGACTGGGGAAAACACAATAGACGTGCCTGGCAACAGTTTAGATGAGTGTGCGGAGTGGCCCCCGGTACAGGCTGAGGAAGTCGAAACTTTAATTGCATCAATGAAAGTGGGGACAGCCCCTGGGCCTGATGTTATACCACCTGAGGCCATAAAAGTTTTCTCTCAGTGGTGGTCTCCCTTTCTGGCAGATTTATTCACTGCTATAGATAAGACCGGTCAAATACCAGATGACTGGAAAAATGCCATAATAGTACCGATCTTCAAAAAGGGAGATTGCCAGCTCCCAAGTAACTACAGACCAATAAGTCTTTTGTCCATCATTGGGAAGCTCTACGCCAAACATTTGGCCACAAAGCTTAAGTCTTGGATATTAGAGCAGCAAGTCCTTGGGATAGAGCAGATTGGGTTTTGTCAGGGCAAGTCAACTTTAGACCATTGCATTGTCCTTAATCACTTAATTAATAAATACAAATCTGGGAAGGGTATGAAATTATATGCGGCTTTCCTGGATCTCACGGGTGCCTTTGATTCGGTGCCCAGGGATATTCTGTGGGAGAAATTAAGTGACATGGGGATAGACAAGCGACTACTGTTCTTGATTAAAAATCTGCATTCTGGAAACACCTGTCAGATTAGATATTCTAAGAAGGGGGACTTAACAGCTAAGATTCCCATTAACGTGGGAGTTAAGCAGGGCTGCATTCTTGCGCCAACCCTGTTTAACCTCTTCTTAAATGATTTAGACCCCTTTATGAGGAGTATTGATGGCCATTGCCCTAAACTGGGTGAGAGGCATGTCCCGTTACTTTTGTATGCGGACGATGCTGTCCTGCTCTCGCTCTCAGAAATGGGGATGAAAAGGATGCTTGCTCAAGCTCTTGCTTATTGCAATAAGAACAAGTTGTCCCTGAACTTCGATAAATCCAAAATCATTGTGTTCGAGAAAAGTTGGAAGCCCATTAAGTGGATTATACAGGGGGAAAAAATCGAACAAGTCAAATGCCATAGATACCTGGGCATCTATTTCAATTATACTAACAGCTGGGCTACACATATTAAAGAAGCAGTTAAGTCATCAACTAACAACGCCCTTGCTATTGCCCGTTTCTTTTACACCAAAGGACATCAATATATTCCCACTGCTCTTAAAGTATTCAACCACAAAATACCCGCCAAACTGCTTTATGGTATCCCAATTTGGGTCTCGGCTTGTAATGAAGCTGTAGAACGTGTTCAATCTAAGTTCCTGAAGAAAATCTTGGGGCTACCAGCTTGCGTACCATATGCAGCTATGTGCCTGGAGACAACCCAAAGACGGTTAATTACGATGGCATGGACCATAACCTTCAAATTTTGGCTGCGCCTTCATTTTAGATGTGGCCCAAACAGTCTTGTGGTGCACATGTTATCTGAATCCCATCTATCGACTTGGTTGATTAATATAGAGAAAAAAATTTCTATAATCGGCTTTAGTTTTGATGACTTGGTACTTTTGTCTGAGCAGAAGGCTTTTGCCTTACTCAAACAAAGACTGCTTGATATAGAGGTGCAAGATCTGAGAAGACTGGCGCACAGACATTGCTCTCCCATGAGTATGGGACTTTCTTTTAGCCACATTTCCTCAGGATACCTGGCAAAACTGATTCAGCCCCATCTTCGTAGGGCTTTCATGCTAGCACGGTTCGACGTCCTTCCCTCAGCTGTTCTATCGGGAAGGTTCAAGAAAATTCCCTATAAAGATAGATTGTGCCCCTGTGGGATGGGGGAAATTGAATCCATTGGACATGTGCTATTGCACTGTAAATTACACTATGACATCCATGTTGTTTATATTGAACCTGTGTTGCACCCCCTTTTGGGCCAATCTGATGAGCATAAAATTAGTTCTTTATTGTCTTCGCATAATATAGAAATTCTGGAACCTGTAGCAAATTTTTTTTATGAGGTAACTAGGAGGAGAGGCTCATCTTAAGGCAATTCGGAATGTGATACCCCTCCAGCCTATCTTGAGGCTCTGCTGCATGTGTATTTGATATTTTATGCCAATAAAGGTATTGTATTTGTTTGTATTTGTATTGACTCCCAGGGCTGTGCGGGTGCGCTTGGTGGGTTGGGCCAAACTTCCTGGCACGTCTGGCACCTCCGGACCCATGACTCGATCTCGGCATCCATTCCCGGCCACCACACATAGCTCCGAGCCAGAGCCTTCATCCTCACAATGCCGGGGTGTGCCTCGTGGAGGGCCACAAGGACCCTCTTTCTAAGAGCACTAGGAACCACTACTCAGTCTCCCCACAAGAGGCACCCCTTGAGTGCTGACAGCTCATCTTTCCGTGTGGTGAACGCCATGAACTCAGCCCCCGGGGAGGATGTCAGCCACCCCCTCACCACCCAGCCCAAGACTCGGGAGATAAGGGGGTCGTGGGTAGACTTGGCCGCGACATCGGCGGCCTGCAGGGGGGGCTGCGGAAGGTCCACGATGAGCAGAACCCCCATGGCAGGCGCCGGGTCGGGGTCCATGGCAGGGAGCGGAAGTCTGCTCAGGGCATTGGTGTGGCCCATCGCTTTGCCCGGGTGGTGTTCCAGGCGGTACTGGTACCCCACCAGGAAAAGGGACCACTGGAGCACCCGGAGAGACATGACTTGCGGCGTTTGCTTGTCAGCAGCCAGGAGGCCCAAAAGGGGCTTATGGTCTGTGCCAATCGTGAAGGGCCACACATATACGAAGTTATGGAATTTTTTTACCCCTGCCACAATCGCCAACCCCTCCCTGTCTATTTGTGCATAGTTGCGCTCTGCGGCCGTCAGCATCCGCGAGTATTATGCCACAGGGACCTCGCGACCATCCGGAAGGATGTGTCCAAGCACTGCGCCGACGCCATAGGGGGAGGCGTCGCACGCTAGGATGACCGGGAGGGATTCATCAAAGTGGGCCAACACATCGTTCGAAATCAGAAGCGCTTTCACCCCCCTGAACGCTGCCGCCTCCCTCGGGCCCCATGTCCACGGGGCCGACTTATCCAGGAGCCAGTGAAGGGGCTCTACTACCACAGCCTTGTGGGGCAAAATGGCGTGGTAAAAATTTATTAGTCCCAAGAATGCCTGAAGTTCCGCTTTGCATCGTGGCCTCCACAATGGCCTTTACTTTGTCCTTCGCTGGGTGCAGACCGGTAGCATCGACGTGGAACCTCAGGAAGTCCACCTCCGAAACCCCGAGGAGGCACCTCTCATGTTTCACCTTGAGCCCAGCTGAGTCAAAACGCTGCAGGACGGTGCGAAGACGGGAGGCGAATTCGTTGGAGGTTGCAGCGGCGATCAAGACGTCATCAAAGAACAGTGTCACTCCAGGGATCCCTTTTAACAAGAAGTCTATTAGTTGTTGGAAAATCCCCGGGGCAACGCTCACCCTGAATTGTAATCTCTTGGCCTTGAATGCCCCCCTGTGGGTGACTATGGTCTGCGCGGTCGCGGTGGCCTCGTCTACCAGCAGCTGTTGGTAGGCTTGTGCCAGGTCAAGTTTCCCGAAAATCTTGGCCCTCACAAGCGAGGCCAGCATGTGACTAACAACCGGAACGGGGTATGAGTGGTCGTGCAGGGCTTTATTGATCGTGTACTTATAGTCCGTGCAGAAGCGGACCTCGCCATTGGGCTTCAAAGGGGTCACAATGGGCGTTTCCCATATGGCGTGAGGGATGGGCTCTAAGACCCCTTGTGCTACCAAGTGGTTCAGCTCCGTGTCAATTTTAGGCCATAAGGATAATGGGGATGTGCGGAACCGCATGCGGATTGGGGCCACCTTGGGGTCTAACTGTAAGGAAACTGGGGGGCTCTTGCAGCAACCCAAAGCCCCATCGAAAATGGCCGGGAACTCTCCACAAATCTCTGCAAAGTCTCTCACCCTGCATTTAAGCACTCCCCCGACCCCGACTGTGATGCCCAGCAGTGCGAACCAGGCCCTTCCCAGCAGACTGACCAGATTTCCCTCGACTACAATCAAGTCCAACAGTCCCTTGAACCCCTGGAACTGTACCCGGAACGACCCCACTCCCCGTATAGGAACCTGGTTCCTTTGGAAGTTTACCAAGTTCAAGTGGGGCGGGCGCAAGCGGGGTCCCCCATTTGGGCAAAGTCTGCGTAGCATGTCCGCGGAAAAAATGGACACTGCAGACCCCGAGTCCACTTCCATCGTGCAGGGGGACCCTTCGATCTGTATGGTTAGTTGGATCTTCGGGGTAGACTCTACTTTCGGGAGACGGAGTACCTGCAGTGATGGCCAGTCCGTGAGGAGGTAGAGGTCGGACGTTTCGGCATCCATCTCATGGGATCCAGCGGCCTGGCGGCATGGTTGTGCAGAAGGCTGCTGGTACCGGCTTCTTTTCGACCGGCAGACACAAGTGAGATGGTCTTGTTTCCCACAGGTGTGGCACATCGCATCGCGGAACCGGCAAGACTTGCGCTCGTGTGCCTCGCCGCAGCTGGCGCACGAGGGCCACCCGGTGTGTTTCCCGGTTGATCCTGATGCCTTGGAACCCGGTGGCCTCCGTCGCGATGGCTGGCGGGTGAGCCGGATGTCCTCCTCTTTTGAGTTCTCAGGGCCTGAGTCGGGGAGTACGAGGCGAGCTGTCACTGGCTGACACTCTCGGTGCAAGGCCTCGTGGGCGATGGCGAGTTGGAGGGCGACATCAAGCGTGATGTCGGCCATCCCGATCAACCTTCTTCGCAGCTTCTGGTCGCTGATGCCCCACGCGAATTCCATCAGAAGATTCTCTTCTACCTTCGTAAAGAAGCAACCCATGGCGAGTTGCCGCAGGGCTGCCAGAAAAGCCGCGGCCATCTCTCCTGTATTCTGGATCCGGGTCTGGAACTCGATGCGTTTGGCGAGTGTGGTTGGCCTGGGTGTGAGGTAGCTGGTTAGCACGTCGATGATCTCCTCGTACGAGCACTCGAGGATTGACCGAGGTGCGAGGAGGCTCTTTGCGAGGCAGATGGTATTCACCCCACATGTGCTTAGGAGGAGGTTCCGTCTCTTACCTGGATCAGATACATCATTGTAGGCTAAATGGCACGTCAATTGGTCAGTCCACGAGTCCCAGAGCCCGGGATGGGCTGGATCGTAGGTCTCCAATTTCCCCGAGCAGTGGCCATGGTGCAGCATTAGCAAGGAGCAAGGTTCCTTGAGGCTGTGCGCTCGCGGTGTGGGGCGCGTTGGCTGGAACGTTGCTCAGTGCTGGACTGGGATGCGAGCCAGGCCTGGCTCAGCGGGATCCCACCTTCGTCGCCACTGAAAAGTACTGGGTTCGCCGCATGGAGGACTCGGACGACGACATACTGTAGCACACGTTTATTGTACTTAACACAGACAAAGACTAACTCTAACGGCCAACAGGGCCAACTATATACATATCCACCAGCAAAAAAACCCCCACTCCCATTGGAGGGTTTAAATGTCCCGCCAAGGTAGCTATTGGTTGGGGCTGGGGAATCCAGGATCCGAAGTTTCCTTTGTTTTCGGATCCAAGCTCTGGCCTGTCCGCGGACCCCTGGAGGCAGTCCACGTACATAACAACTGCCCTTCTTATGCTTACAGACCACAGCATCAATGATTTCCCACCATAAGAGCCTACCACACAAAAGAGAAAAGTCACTCCTGAAGAACATTCTGAGAAAAAAGGTACAAAGGCAACATACGACCATGGCAGCTGTGCAAACTGCAAGATGCCTGTAGACCTTACAAGGCATAAATAGTGCCCAAGACAACATGTTCAGGATCTACCTTTTAAGTGTCTGACAGCAGTCCTTTCCTGCGCCTTATTCCACCCATACTCGCACCCAGTGGAACACCATGTCTCACACAGTGTGAAGGTATCATCCAGCTCCTTGACAAGCAAAAAAACCCCACAACCTCAGGATGCCAATGGAAAACATGTAAGCGCTGTGAAATGTATGCCTCTCAGCACTGATGAGGACAAACTCCACCATTCCATTCTGTGTTACCAATGACCATGCACTCCCAGCACACAGCCACTGACCACTGGACTAACTCAGTGAACTCTGTGCACTCATTCACATTGTATGTAAGATACCCTGTGACAGACAGTTCTCCACCAGCTGTTCCAAAAGTGCTATACCTATACAAGCTATTCACGTGCTGTCCTCATAATGCCTTTCCATGACCTCTCAAATAGACCTCTCAAATACCTCTTTTATATAATGCAGCTTCGGTCAAAACAGTAAGTATCCTTTTCATGACTTTTCAAAAGCAGCAAGATATTGAAACTTATGTGTCTAGCCATGCATTTAGACCCTAAACTTCAATGTACAACTTTGCTCAAAAAACACCAAAAAAAACATGCCTTTTCACAATGAAAACTATAGACATTTCACAACATTCATTTCCCAAGACTCCTCCTCCTCATTCCCACATAACCTACTGAGATTTTCATCATGACCACTCACTTTCAACCCAATTTCTCTTGAGACCTCTGCTCTAACAGGGTGGACAGTGCAACCACAACCACATTGAATGACACGGACATCCAACATAAAATGACTTCGCAGACTGCCCAGTTGTTGACACTACTCTATAGACCCCTGTGTGCAACATTTTCTGGCCCACATTGTGTGACCTAGGACACCGGCTATTGTGTAACATAAGGTATGTGAGACTTTACTTCCACATTTGTATCTTTCAATTACAGACTGCTAATATTTATTTATTTATTTATTTATTTATTTATTTATTTATTTATTACTTTCAATTTACATCCTGCCTTGCCGGGCAAACTGGCTCAAGGTGGCATACAACAGTTAAAATACAATAAAACAATAACATGCAATAAGATTCACATAAACAACAATTTACATAAAATGCTAGTGCATACAGATGGCGATTCCTATGATGTGGTCCGATGAAGGAAGGCAATATCCAGCGTTGCAACCTCTAAAGTGGTCCAAAGGCAGTATCCAGCATTGTAACATAAGGGCCATAGCATGTTCAGTTTCCAATTACTCATTTGACAGTGGCGGCTCCTAATCGAAAGCCTGGTGGAAGAGCTCTGTTTTGCCGGCCCCGCAGAACTGTAAAAGGTCCCACAAGGCCCTGATGTCTTCCAGGAGCTCATTCTACCAAAGTGGAGCTGCCACAGAAAAGGTCCTAGCTCTAGTGATGGCCAATCTGGCGTCTTTCGGACCAGGGAGAGTCAGGCGATTTTGCAACCCTGACCTCAGTGCTCTCTGGGGGACATACAGGGCAAGGCGGTCCCTAAGGTAGACAAGCCCTCGACCATATAGGGCTTTAAAGGTCAAAGCCAGCACCTCGAAACGAATCTGGTATGCTATTGGCAGCCAGTGCAGTGCCTTCAGCACAGGCTGGATGTGATCTTGTATAGAGAGAGCCATCAACAGCCTGGCTGCTGCATTTTACACTAGCAGCAGCTTCCGGATTTTGGACAAGCTACTGTCTCCCCATCTCGCACCCAAGTCTCGGTCACGCACGTCAGGTCCGCTCCCTTCTCTAACAAGAAATCCCGAAGGATTGAGGTCTTGTTATTTATGGACCTGGTGTTACACAACACCAATGTCGGAGGGGGGTCATTAATCCTAGCCCCTCTGCCTGCCATTTTCAGGATGGGATGCAGGCTGGAAGGGGGCCGAGCTCCTCTACTTCTCCGCCTCCTTCCCTTGACTTCCTGCCTGGTCCCACCACTATACTTTCCCCTCCCCAGGAGCACTGGTATCCCTTGTCCAATCACCTCCATTAAAGGTGGCCTACACAGTGCCTTCGCAGTGCCTCAGACCAACCATAAATTTGGCTTATGGATGAAGTATACCATTGGAATGCCACTCGTGACGGTCAATAGTTCTCCTGTTGTACCCAAATGTTGATCCTTAATCTTACTCTATCCTAACAAATAATCCTGTGTCTTGTCCCACCCTATCTTCTCATTCCAACAACATTTTGATTGCTATATAATAACCCCAGTCAACTGGCCAGTGAATTAATAAAGACCAGTAATGAATCAACTAACAATATTTCCTTTCTTAGCGATCAATTTTAATACTATTTACAATCCATTAATCAATTTTGGTAGGGTAGTTTGTAGGCAATGAATTAATTTACTTTATCTCCTTCCAGCCTATGCATTCGTTGTACATCACATCTTTATGAGCTCATTGTATTGTTTTCACAATGGGCTTTACTGCTACTCCTACATAATTCTAAATCTATTGCCCTGATTGCACTGTAAAAATATTAACCCAGAGGCATTGCTATGCTAGGTTTTAAAGGAACTGGGACCCAGTGACATCATAGGGAGGAGGCAGTGACATCACAGGCCATTGTCACTATCTATGGAGGTAGAGCCATGTGGAATTTAGAGAGGGGCTCCCCAGAAATGTTTGGGAGCCTGGGAACCTCCCCTAGCAATGCCCCTGGGCTGGGCTAAACCCAGGAAAAGGTGGGAGTTGGCCAGTGGTTGTAGTGGTATCTCAGATCTCCTGCTGTGTCCTGTTTTTGAAATTTAGTTTTAGAATAGTCACTTTAAGATCTGCAAATATACATACCATGTGCATAGGACAAACTAATGGTCACAAATTTGACAGTAAGAAAGGCAACACAAAAAAGCCTCTAGGGGAACATTTTAAGAAGAAGAAGATATTGGATTTATACCCCGCCCTTCACTACCCAAAGGAGTCTCAAAGTGGCTTACAAACTCCTTTCCCTTCCACGCCCCACAACAGACACCCTGTTAAAAGTTTTCCTGGATATTCATTTACAGGAGTTTTGTTTCTGCCTTATCCATAAGGGTGACTTTGTACTGAATTATGGCATCAGAGATGCCTTCATTTGGTAAATGCATGGCTGGAGTCTCTGAGTCAGGGCAGAATATAAAAAAAGCTACTGATGAAACCTGGTATGTGGTAGCCCGTTCGCTGCTGCACTATATTTGTAGGCACAGCAGCAACAGGGAAGCTATGCAAACCTGTCCCTGTGTAGAAAATACCCTGATTTTTTGTGTGTGTGTTTGTTTGTTTTACACTGCTGAGAGCTCGTTGGCAGGACTTATGTCGCATTACATTCCAGTCATCGAGGTTTAACAGTTTGCCAAGAAGAAAATACCCTGATGTGGGCTCCTAGCAGTGTGGGACATCATGTTGATTATCTGTCATTTTAATTAAAAATACTGATTTCTCCTGCTGAATCTTCTCTTTTGTACTAAGGCAAAATTACATTTAAGAGTCTCCATCTGGACTGTATCCATTGCATCTGTTGCAAAGGTGTACAATGCGATCAGTAAATATGCACTTAATCATGGAGATGCAAACTTCTACCTTAGGCAGCTTTACCTTAGACATACTTCCAAGGTTCAGCCCTATGTCACTGAGAATGCAAAGCTCTGTGCATACCTGTATTCCCAGGTGAGGGAATTAAGAGGAAATAGTAGTTTCTATTTCTTTCCAGCAAACTGATGGCACAATTATATTTTCAGTTTAGTAGTTCACAAGGGCATTTATATTTGGCAAAATCTTCAAGCACCATTTCCACCTAGCAGCTTCCCATGCTCTTCCATTTGGCACTTCAGTGCACAACCAGATGTGCAAAGATTCAAAATACCAATACAGTCTCTCCAGGGACACTCAAATAGCAACACTGAAAAGCCAATATAGTAAGCTCCAACACCTATGCTGAGCCTCAGATGGGCCCTGCTAGCTGTGTCCATTATGGGGATAATATTTGCTGTATTTATCCTGTACTTGGTTTATTCCAGTTTCTGTGCATCTTATTGTGCCTTGCCCTCCACTGCATAAAGTATTCTGGATTATGCAGAAATATATTACATCCAGTAATAAAACTATGCATTTCCTTGGTGCTGTGTATATGAAGACTCTAGTTTTAATAATGAATATTATATAATATTCTTCCTAGACAGGCTATGGTTAAATCCCTCTCCCCCAAATAAGAGAATTTTCCCATTAATGTTTGCTTGCTTTGGAATCTTTAAAATTAAATATGCTGAAGAAGTGGTTTTGTTTTAATTTTTTGTGTGGTTTTTTTTTTTAACACTGCTGAGAGCTCGTTGGCAGGGCTTATGTCGCATTACATTCCAGTCATCGAGGTTTAACAGTTTGCCAAGAAGATGATAAAACCACGAGGCAAAATTTGTAGAACTCTCTTAATTCCAAAATGAATGTCAGTGCTGTTTTTTAAAAATAATAATTTATGGACAACAGTTTAACGGGAAATGATCTTTCAGATAAAGGCATGCTTCAGAGATTCCAAATTTGTAATCTTCTCACACCTGTAGCAGCAAAATAATACAGGAGACCAGTGACATCTTAAAGACTAACAAAATTTATTTCAGGATAAGCTTTTGTCTGTCAGAGCTCGCTTCATTAGATGCAAGAATTAGATGCAAGAAGTGTTCATCTATTACATGGAATGATTTATACTCAAAGCTGCCGGCCAGTATTATCTGCAAATTTGAGTGGACTTCCACCTAATGAATGAACTCTCTAGTACATTGGATGAAGTGAGCCCTGACTCACTACAGCTTATGGTGCAATCAGTTTTGTTAGTCTTTCATGTTCACTGAATTCCCGTTGTATTAACAATTTCATTACTGCTCTACTCTGAATTAAGAGGAAATATAAAAAGCCGGAAATGTAAACATATATAACTTCTGTGTGATTCTGTATGTTATATCTCCATTTAATCCAACGCCAACACATTACCTCATACCACTTTCCTTAATACACTTTTTTGTTCTGCCGTCAATAGAATTCTGAGCACTTTGTGGTTAAAGGCATGATGTACTGAAATGTACAATGTGATTTTGGTGTCTATCAATCTGTGACAACTGGTATTTTCCCCCCCTGATAGATCCTAAAAGGAAACTTGCTGTGTGACCCAGCAATACCATGGTAGGGAGGATAGCAAAGGAACTGCTTTGTTGTATTAGTTTGGTATGTGGGGCTTAATGTGCTTTTGTGCCTCTCTTGTGCCATTTATGCTGACACTAGGAGTAAGGTACATTGTGGGAAGAAATACAACGAGCTCTAGAAGGAAGCTCCAGGTGAGTGTCTGTCAGGACCCACAGCCAAACAATGGAGCACACACTTCCAAGAAAGGTTTTGCTTTATTGTCAGTACTATGGTTGCAATAACATGGTCACTGTTAGGACTGACGAGCATGGAACAAGCATATAGAGATATAGAAGATTCAAGAGGTCCCCACACACACTTGTGGGCCAATTGGCCTGTTTCCCGCAGGCGGGGAGAAGGAAGCAATACAACCGATCCAAGGCTGAGAAACGAAACTAGTCTCATGGTTAATTAAAGTGGAGACACTACAAAGGCATGAATACAAGGTCAGAGATAACAAGGGGAAAAGCGAAGGGGAAGGAATGTGGCACCAACTTGTACACAGGTTAAGCAGGCAAACTCTAGGCTAATAAACAATATGGCAGCATAGCTGACAGTGTCCCAGCTGTGGCTGGTGGGGCGGATGAGGGAAGGAGAAAATAGAGGGAGGCAAGCCATGTTTATTTCCTTCTGCTTAGCTATAAGGCAGGGCTGTCTCAAGTCATTTTGCTGCCCCAAGTGGGTAGTATGGGAGGACAGCCTCATGGTAACAGGTATGGTTCCCTCCACCCCGACGTATGCTGATTTTGGATTATGCAGTTACAGCTAGGGTAGAAAACCACCTCCTCCTATGCCATGTCTTCTGGGTTCCAAGGGTCTGGAAAACAGTTCCATAGCCAGTTACAGGGTTGCCAACTCTGGGTTGGGAAATACCTTTAGATTTGAGGGGTAGAGCCTGGAGAGGAGAGAAGTGGGGAGGGACCTGAGCAGGGTATAATGCCATAGTCCATTGGCCAAAGCATCCATTGTCTCCAGGAGAACTGATCTTGGTCATCTGGACATCAGTTGTAATAGCAGGGAAATTTTCTGTTGGGGAAATGACGGGCTGTGGCTGGGGAACACAGTGATTTCTGGGAGATCTCCAGGCCCCACAGGGAGACTGGCAACTCCAGTGACCATTTAAGGGAAGATTGTAATATGTATTTTACCTCAGGACACATTCAATGACTCCCAAAAGCAACAGCAAACTGTTTAGAATGTTGGAGGCAAAGGTCAATCAGGCCGCATATGCAAACAACCTCTGTGTTCTGACTTGCTATGGGGGAGGGGGGAAGGAACAACAAACTGTTTGGAATGTTGGAGGTGGGACTCAGGCAATGCAGCCAGTTGATAGGGACAGCTTCTGAGTGACACATCATGGAGCCAACTGATTTAGGAGCGAGTGGAATGTTCTGAAAGTTCCACCCCACTACACAATTATATATAAGGAGAGATATGAAGCTGCCTTAAACTGTGCAAATACATAAACCAATCTAGCTCACTGTAAGGGTGAGGAAAAGTCTGGACCACTTACGTATTATCCAGAGGACCCATCATCATCTAGTTCCTTCTCCTCTTGGACTTATAGTTCCCTCTCCTAGAGAGTACCATGGACTTTCCTCCAGAAACTCCTCTTCCTCTTATTGACTACTTCCCAACAGCATCTCCTGCCATCTTTGTCTTACTCATAAGTAGGTTGTTGTTGTTGGTAGGTAGGTAGGTTGGTAAAATGTATTGTATATGGCCAAAAGCCATTACAATATAACAAAAACGACTTCACAAAACTGCAATAAATAAAACAAAATAAGATTAACATTTCCAGTGCCAAAACATAGCATCAATTGCAGCATATTAAATGTTAAACAAAAATTTGGGGTGTGTGGTTTGGCACCAACTAGTATGGACACCTAGAGACTCGGCTCCACACTACCTCAACCCCTAAACCTCACTAATCACCAGTAAAATCTTTAAAATCGGAAAATATTATGGGCAAAACAGGCACAGACAAGGCAGCATTCAATCTGGCAGCTGGGAAAAACATACCAGATTACTTCAACAGAACTAATCAATCTTCTAATCTAGAGAGCGGCGAAGGAGAGGAAACTGACAAAATGGCGGCAGAAGAACAAGGTACACAAATCCCCTCAGCAGCAATAACTGAAGTGAAACTAGAGACTATGTTAAACTCTTTAGAACATAAATTGTTTGAAAGCATGTCGTCTTTGATCAAGCCCATTAATGACCAATTTGCGGAGCTTAGAATAGCCCTAACGTCAGTAGCCCAAACAGCAGAGCAGGCAAAAGAAATGGGCGCGGCACTTAAAGAAGAAGTAGACTTTGTTGAAAATGAAATCTGTGAGGTGAAAGATCGTGTGCTAACACTGGAGACCGCTGGCCGCCGTCCCAACATCAAATTTTGGGGCTTACCTGAGCCTTTAAATATCTCCATAGAATTACCAATTTTTATTGCTGAGTGGCTAGCACGGGAGCTAGATCTCGAGGAAAATGTAGTTCCAGTGGTAGCAGCAGCATTTTGCCTGGGCCCGCAAACTCACCTGACACGCAGAGGCCCTAGAGACGTCCTAGTAGTCCTCCCTGACCCGAGAACAAGGAAAAGGATCTTAGATGAAGCTAGGGCCAGGGGATCGTTTTCGTTCCAAGGCAGCAAAATATCTATCTACCCAGACCTACCCCAGGAAGTCCTACATAAGAGATGTGATATACGCCCCATAACTGAAATGCTGCAGCAAGCCAAGATCCGTTATAGATGGACTAATTTAACTAAGCTACAAGTGACCTACAAAGACAAGATTTACTATGCCCATGACTTGGACTCTGGTAAAAATCTTCTCCAAGTGATCAATCTCATGTCAAGCTTTGACCCAACTAAACTGACGCAGGAAAGAAAATACCCAGACTCACTCAACAATGACGACAGAGATCGCCACATTGAAGGCAAAATGATTGTTTGGCAAGTCCAAACAGTAGAGATAAACCACTGTAATAAGCAAACCTATATAGATGTTTTTATAGTCTGAGAAAACTTCGATCCTGGATGGTTTTAGGTTTAATGAGCCCTCTTGAAAGCTTTTATTATGATATGAGGGTTGGGGGGGAGGGGGGGAAGCGTTCTTTTTCCCCGCCTTTTTTTTTTTTTTGCTATTGCAGTTTCGTCCTTGGAGAGTACTCCATTAACCACTCTAGGTATCAACCTACAGTGATTAAGTGAGACTGTGCCTTAATTTTTAGCTCCACGTATACCTTCTGATTTGCATTTTTAATTAACCCTAATCAATTAATCCACAGCTGATTTGTACTAATAATTACTTATCTCTACATACCAACAAGAAATTTCAAGGAAATCAATTACCAAGATCATATACAAAAAAAAAAGAAATTTCAAGGAAATCAATTACCAAGATCATATACATGCTTGAAATTAATTAATCTAAAAAAACCTTCTCTTCCTCAAACAAAGATACTGGGTCAACTCTCCGAAATCTCTTAAACTTCTCTCTTGGAAGATCAAAGAACGTAAAAAGACCACAACTGTAATGTCAGCACGTGATCTCGCCGGTAAAGTGCACACCAGATCAACAGAGATAAATGAAGTGTTTATGGAATTCTATCGCAAATTATACTCCTCTTCAATGCCATCTCACACTCAGATCAAACAATTCTTTACATCATACCCGGATATCAAACAACTCAATGAGGAACATTGTCAAAAAAATGGAGAATCAAATCGACAAACAAGAAGTTTATGACACAATCCGTTCACTCAAGAACAACAAAACAGCGGGATGTTAGCCGACTTGCTTTATTTACAGCAATTGGCAATTTATACATGGGTTCTTGCCAGTTTATACCAAGGTCCTGTTCCCACCAAGGGTTACCAGTAAAGGATTCGAGGCTGTTGTGGTTAAAATAGATGTCTTTTACTTAAAAATATATTTCATACAAACAATACTGATGCACTCACACATTCAATCAAGTTCCTAATAATTACAGTTGGAAATAAGCACAGTTGCATTAGCAGATAGGGATGAAGATGGGTGATACTTATCTGTCTTGCAGCTTGGTTGTTCCAATGAAGAATGGATGGGAAGAAATGGAAACAAAGGGAATTTACACACGACCAGAAACAGCCGGAACGTGTGGGCAGTAGAGGCAAGGGTTGGGGATAGCAAGTGGGACTTAAGAGGGGTAAAAGCAGACGGGGGTCGTCTTGGGGGGAGTGCTAGCTGATCAGGTAGGAGGGACCAGGTGTCTGGTTCTTTCTTTTTATAGGGGCTCCAAAAGATGGGTGGTAACTGTGCCAACCTCTTGACCCACCTACCTATTAGTCCGTCCCCAAAACAATCCTATTGGTTGCATGTGGGAAGGGTAGGTTACCTAAAAGGGGTGGCCAATATTGTAACCTAAAACCTTACTCAGAGTATGGCATCTGGACAGTTGTGAAACCTAGGCATCAGGATGCTCCATTGTAGTGCTGATGAAGCTGGCCATTCCATTGATAACCAAATGTCCATATGGCAGGAAATTCCATCTCAGGAACAAAGCAAGTAATGGGTAGTATGTGACTACAAGCTGCTCCGTCATGGGGGCTGTCTCTTCCTAGAGTTGTTATTTCATTGCTCACAATAATGGAGGTTTTTGCTTCTTCACCAGGCTGGGTAACTGTGTAGCTGAAACCTTATTTACATGTAAGGTATGTGCAGGCACCCTCTATGTGATGATAACAGGTGACCTAAAGTGTACAGCTTTCTGAGCCTATGTGTGTGTGCACAGTCCATTGTGTGTAGCAATAAATAGTCCATAAAGCAAATATCAGGCTTATTATCTAACAGGGACCTGATGGATTCCCATCCGAATTCTATTAAAAATTTGCACAAATTCTAGTCCCACAACTGACGAAAACATGCAATGACATCCTTGCAACGGTCGTACTACCTACATCCTGGAATATGGTGTCTATCATAACAATCCCAAAACCTGGGAAAGATCTATCCAACCCGGCTTCATATCGCCCAATTTCCCTGTTTAACCAGGATTATAAGATCTTTACCTCCTTAATCACTAGACTACTCAACTCCATACTGCCGACCTATATCCATCACGACCAATCAGGTTTCATACCAGGGAGAGACCTCACAGATAATGTACATAAATCACTGCACATCGTATCAGCTTGCAACAAAATGAAATCTGAGGCCATACTTCTCTCCCTCAACATAGAGAAGGCGTTTGATTCACTGGAAATAAACTACCTGATTGAACTACTAAAGCACATGAAATTTGATGATAACTTTATTAGAACAGTGACAGCCATCTACTTGAAGCCATCAGCACGTCAAAATCAATAACACTACTTCCAAGACATTTACCTTGAACAGGGGAATGAGACAGGGATGTCCGTTATCACCAGCCCTATTCGCCTTAGCACTTGAACTACTGGCAGAGAAGATATGTTGAGATACCAATACATTCAGAATAAGTCTAGGCCCTCATGAGTTTAAACTAAATCTCTTCGCCAATGATATGTTGATCTTCATGACACAACCAACAATATCTCTACAAAATCTGCAGAAACACCTGACCGCCTTTGGACAAATATCTGGTTTGAAAGTTAATCAAATGAAGTCATGCATCTTGCCCTTATGTATATCTTCCTCCACAAAACAAGAGATACAAAACAACTTTGCTTACCAATGGCAATCATCGTCTCTGATATACTTAGGCATCCAAATCCCAAACAATCTCAAGAATTTGATCAAAATTAATCACTTACAAAAATTTCAAGAGATCCAGCTATTTCTCACCAGCTGGAACAAACAGATGCTCTAATTTTTGGATCGACTGCATCTAATGAGATCTTTCCTATTCCCGAAGTTGCTCTTTTTGTTCTGTGCAATTCCTATTGATTTATCCGCTTCACTACTTCATAAATGGCAAGCGATGTTGAAAGTCTTCCTATGGCAGGGTAAAGAACAAAGAACAAGCCTCAAGATTCTCAGAAGACGACGAGCCCAGGGTGAACTCAGCTACCCAGATCTATTATTATATTACAAATCTGCAATGCTTACCTCAGTGGTCAAGCTATTGTGTTACGGAGACAAAGCTACTTGGGCGCAACCAATCTACCCACTTCTACATCCAAAAACTATCCAAAAAACTATCTGGAATACACCTCAAGCACGCCCTAAACTAATCCATGATAATGCCTTTATTTCAGCTATTCTTCACACCTGGGACACACTCCGATACAAACTATAACCAAACAGCTCTAAGCAATCTGAATTCCTGTTCCAAAGCTGGTTCCCACCAGGAAATGGCATCAATATAGGGCAGACATTCAGAACCGCCAAATTAACGCGCATCACAGATATCGTAAACAAGAATGGCCTTCTTCCAAAACAACTCTTAGAACATAAGTTACATACCTCTATCCCATGGTTCTTCTATCTACAACTCAATCATGTAATATCTACCCTAAAGATTTTCTCTCCTCAACAGTCTCCTAAAACTGTATTTGAAAACATATTAGCTTCTACTGGGACCTCATCAAAAGGCTTGATATCTAAAGTCTACAATATCTTACTAGATCTCCACAGTACAAATGACCTACCAAACAGAAATAAGTGGCAATCAGAGTGTGATCTCATATTCATAGATGAAATCTGGGATCGAGTTTGGTCCTCATCTACACTTACATCAATAATCATCAGTACGCAGCTACAATCATATAACATTATAACTCGATGGTACTTGACTCCCCGGAAGCTAGTGTTCTCCTCACCAAATTCTTCGCCACTCTGTTAGAGGAAATGTGGACGTATTGGGACTTACGCCCATTGTTGGTGGGAATGCCCTACTGTTAACTCTTTCTGGCACGAAGTTCTCACTCAGATCAAAATTATTACAGGCTATGCAGTCCCCCTGAAACCAGAAATACTTTTTCTCAACATCTGGCAAGATATCCAAATACCATCAATTTGGAAAGACCTCATAGCTTAATAGTTGCAGCAAGATCCTGCATAGCCTCCAGATGGAAGTCCCATCTCGCCCCCACAATCGAGCTATGGTTCACAAAAGTCTGGGACCTTTTTATGCTAGAAAAAATTACAGACTGGGTCCGAAGTACAGATCAATTTCCTAAGAAGACCTAATTCTCTGCGAAATGGCTGTCCTTCTTTAACAAAATAACTGAAGAAAACATCCAACCACATAAACAAATATATCTCAAACTACTCTATATTTAGTTGTCAAGCTCCTCACACTCTTCAAGCCTATATTACACTTGTTGTGTACCACTGAACTAAGCGATACACCAGATAGAATTACCCTATAGCACATCTAAGTTAGCACTCTTTAGTCTTTAGTCAGTTTATCTCTTGTTGTACAAGAAGTAAAACAAACTATGGCTGCAGTCACATGGAGCATTAGGCACGCTAGAGGGATGGAAGATAGGCGGATTTTCCGGGCGCGATCTCACCGCCACATCTGAAAAGTGTAGAGCTCCCGTGGCAAACCCGAGGCTTCCCGCCGAAGATGCACGGTTAAAAACTAGTACCTCGGAGGTACTAGTTTCTGGTAACCACGAGGCAAGGGCGGGCGTCTGATCGCGTTTCTGGTGGTAGTTCCGGCGCCCGCCCATGCCCCCTTGTATAAAGGTTTTTTTTTCAACTGTCCTTGGGATGCGCACAAACACCCAACGGGGCATGCGCACACTTTGGTATCCGAAAAATAAACACCCGTTTGCCGCGCCGCGCTGCTTCTTTGCCACAGCGCAGGATTGTGGTGTGCTTGGCAGCTCCCCCTACCACGGGACCTCCATGGGACCTCCACGGGACCTCCACGGTACATCTGCTGGTGCAACTGCGCGTTATTTTGCCCCGGGGCAAACAGCCACGCTTCCCCCCCGCATTTTCCTGCCCATGTGACCCAGGCCTATGTGTTCCAAAAGTTATATTGATACTTTCAACACCTGTTACTCTTGTAATACTCTCCACCAGATGTGGAAATTTTGAATGTTGCTGTTTTATAAAGCTGTATTAATTTTTCAAAAATATTAATAAAAAGTTAATGAGTAAAAAAATGTTAAACAAAAATTTCATACAGATTTTCACAGCAACTGCTGCATACAAAGACTTACCAGGAGTCATTTCCTGCCAGAGTGCACCGGAGCAGCACTCCGGCAGGAAGGAGCCCAGGGACGGGCACATTCAGTAAGCCCCCCCAGCAGCCCTCAGTCGGGCCATGCGGGAAGGAGCAAAGTAAGTTGGAGGACCCTCCTGGCCTTTCCTGGCCCGCCCGCTGAAGTGGGCGGGATGGGGAAGGCCTTTGAAGAAGCAGGGAGGCATTTAAATGCCTCCCTGTGCCTTCCCCCGCCCACACGCCAAAGCAGGTGGGCGGGGAAGACCTGTTGTGGGGGGGCCCAGCCTCCCTGCCGAAGCGGGCAGGTTGAGGAAGGCTTTGAAGAAGTGGGGAGGCATTTAAATGCCTTCCCGTTCCTTCCCCTGCCCACTCCAGCTGTAGTCTTGCTTGGCCATGTCCCCAGCCGCTCCCCGAATGCTGCCTGGAGGCTCCTCTCTGCCTGCCTTGTGGCTGTCGCAGCTCTCTCCAGCTGGCTTGCCGCCTGAGATGTTCAGAGGTGGTTTGCCATTGCCTTCCTCTGTGTCACAACCCTGGGCTTCCTTGGTGGTCTCCTATCCAAGTACTTACCAGGGCTGACCCTGCTTAGCTTCAGAGGGCCTGACAAGATTGGGCTAGCCAGGGCCATCCAGGCCAGGCCAACAACAGAATGGTGGTATATTAAAATACCACTTAATTGGGATGATCACTGCATTTCAAAGGGGGTTAGGTTAATGATGTCTTCAACGGGTCCTTTAAAAAGAATTTTGTCAAAGAGGTTTCAGAAAAGTCCTGGGAATTGTCTTGCTCACAGCAACAGGCAAAGTTTAGCTTGTACTCACTTGAAGAAGGCAACTTGGTATTTAATGTTATTATATGCATCATGTGTGTAACTCTGTTTTAGGCACACCTCTCTTTCAAGGGGTCAGATTATTCATAATTTTCTAGAGAAGGGAGGATGTCTTTTCCAGATAGTAGATCTGCTAGCCCTGTGAAACATGGAGCATGCAGAATGTGTACCACTCGCTGGAGTGTTTGCAAGTGACTGAGATTGTGGCTTTTCTTCCATTATTAAATGTTTTTGCTGAGCATATAAAAAAGTTGCAATCTTGCACAAGTCCAATTTTCTAATATCACACTATTCATACAAGTAGACCATTTATTTGAACAGGTTTTTTGCAATAATTTATTTTTCATGTAACTATACAGGTACATTGGTGTGATAACAACATACCACTCATATATAGCAAAGGTAACTGCTAGCCTGCCCTTCTAAGGAAACTGGACTTTAAAAAGCTAAACCCAGGTGGCTTTGTATAGCAACTATCACAAAAATAAATAGCAATATTAACTTGATCTGTATTTTCATGCTTGTTGTAGGGCAGCTTCTGGTGATGTCAGGGGGTGTGGCATATGCAAATAAGGTATGCTAATGAGTTATGCTAATGAGCTCCTGCACCTGTTTTTCTACGAAATGACTCCTGAGACTTTCATACAACGGTAATACTTACATGCATACAAAGGTAATATGCAGGCCATTATGAGAAAGAAGATAAATTGTCTACCACTGAGCATGAAGCTTACCTAAAATGGCTGCCAGAAACTTGGACCTGAAGCCAAATAAAGTGGGCAAAATATAGAGGGGTAAGACTTCAAGTTTGCCCCATTGTTCTTGTGACTGATGTTGCCTGATGGGCCTTCCAGGAAAGGGGTTCAGAGAATGCTACCCTGAGGTAGTTGAAACTATTACACTGATCAATTGGGATACTATCTATATTTCTGGAACTTAGAAAGCTTTTTTCTTGGTACTAGAGTAGTTGATGCATAATGATTCTTCTTTACAGAGTTGCTAAACCTAAGCAACATCCTCATGAGACCAACTCGGATAAGAGACAGTAAAACCATGCCATCAACATACAGAAATACATATATTTTCTGTTAACTAAGGGAGGTTGTAAAGAGCCCCTTAAGCATGCTTGACTTTCCAGACACAATTTTTCTCCATAAATTCTGGAAGGGGTCCAAAAGGGAGGAAGAAAAAGCAGGTGGTCCATTCATCTGCATTCTAATATTGCATCTATCCTGGAGATCAATGTATTTCAATCTTTATTCCAAGTTGATGCTAAGACAAAAGTGTTGAAACAGAGACTGGAAGCAGTGGAAAAAGAGAAAGTCTCTCATAAATAACAGCTGTTACAACTACAAATGGAAAAATCATCATTTATCCTGAGATTTCAAGGTATTCCGGAACAAAAAGGGGAAAACCTCAAGGAGATTTTAAGCGACACCTTGGCACTGGTAGTAGACCTTAAAACGAAACTTATGTAAAGTGAAATGGATATGGTCTACCAGATTTATCCAGACTACATCAAGAAAAATAAGCTATGCGGTGAAATATTTGTGAAATTCTCCAAAAGGTCTATCAGAGATGCTATACTCAAAGTGACTAGCAGGATTACTCTAAAAAACCAAGGTGAAGAAATAAGAATTTTAAAAGCCATTCCATTTGAGATAAGAAAGACGAGAGAACAATACAAAAAATTGATGACATTTCTACAGAAAAAATCCACTCCCTACAGATGGATTTTGACAGAGGGTCTTATCTTCAACTTCAAAGAGGAAAAATAAAAAATAAACTCTGTTATAAAAACTAAAGCATTTTGGAGCAGCACCAAAAAGCAGAGAAAGAAGGAAAAGTGGAGGACAACAATGCAAAAGAAGAGTACAGTGGAACTGGATCAGGAAACAGCTCTACAGCGAGCAGCTCCTCAGGAAATGAATCTGATTTGGGAGAAGCTGCCCCCAAATGCCTTAAAGTCAGATGGAACTATGATAAAGATAAGTCTAAAGGGAAAAAGAACTAAAAATGAATTAACCCTGAAAGTTTAATAATATTTAGCTTAATGTACCAGAATACACTTTATTGGCTAATATTGTTTGTACTGGAATATATCTGAATCAGCTAATCTCACTCTTAATCATGTAGAATGTTAAAGCTTAGGGAAATTTTGGAAAAAGTAATTCTTTATCGTATTAGATCCCTGTTTATCTGTATTTTATATTTAGCTTTTCCACGTTCCCTGCCCTTTGTAGTATGTAGTGAAAATGTAATAAATATACATTTTATTACATTTATACAATAAATACACAATATATACAATATATATATATATATATAATAAATATACAATATATGCAATAAATATACAATAAAGAGAGTCAGAGATAGAGAGACCAGGCCACTAACTTCCCTTCCCTTTTCTCTCTGATGCTATCCCTTTGATATGTAGATTGTTATTGTCAGGAAAAACTTCCTTCCAGTCTAACACCTTCTCTCCCCACAATGCTAGACTTCTCCATCTTGGCACCATGACAGCAGGACATACTTTTCTGTATCTCCATCCATCCTAGTGAGTTAGACTAGATTACAAGCCTATCTCTGCTCTATCCTGTCTAGAATGGAGTTCCATATAATAAAGGACTCACATTAGTTCATACTACGATAAAGAGGCTCCGTGTGTAACTTTCTTTCTGGATAGCATACACACTAACCTGATGGGCTTTGTTGGGCTATGTGTTGCCAAGAAGCCATTCCAGATGGCAATGTTAAAGAGAATCTTTTCCTCTCAATGCCTTGCTGGACTGTGAAGTGAGTGCCAGGGCAATGGACAGAGCTGTGGTCCTAAGCTAGGTATCCCATACTGGACTATGGACTGTGCACTGTGGCCAAGGGAAGCCTTGTGCCACAGGTGCATGCCAATCCAGATCGGGACCCAGGACTACAGAAGACTTCTGCCCGTGCACTACTCTGCATCTGCACCAGTATCGTGATGCTGACCAGAAGCCCCTGTCTCCATGAACACAGACACAGCAGCAGATCAGAGAGGAGCCATGTTCTGACAGAAGACAGCTGTTCCTGCAAGAAGCCTTGAAGGGATCGCTTCTCCACCATGCAGCACACTCCTCTTCCCCCTGAGTCATCCTCAAACAAAGACTGTGGCCCAGTCAGAAACAAACGATGTGAGGAGCCTCCCTGTCACCAATCCAGATAACACCCATGACAAGCACAGAATCATTAAAGTGATTGCACCCTCCTTCCCTCTTCCCTTATCTCACCCTTCCGCAAGAGGAGTCACTCCCTGCTGCACATCAACCCTAAATTGTCCAACCGTCATTTCTTTTGTCCTATCCATCCATGGTATTGTTTTTAGCCTCTGCATTTCCTGGGAACCAGTGACTGCCCTGCTCTTGCCTCAGGTCAAAAATTGGCTACTTAAGGTGAACTCTCTGCACATGCAGTTGGAGCTCTCAACCCTACCACATCTTTTCAGTTCCATCCCTGATCAGTTTGGAGCCACTCCACATGTGTCACTGGCCGGCTCACAATCCATTTCCCCTCTCTTTTTCCTCTCTTTTTGCTGCATGGTCTCCTTGTCTCACCAGACAGGTAACGTATCACCCACCAATAATACTACTGCTAATGCAAAAGTTGCTATCTTTTCCTACCCTATTTTTCCCAGTTCTGTATCGTGTGTGTATGTGTGCTAGTTATAATTGTATGCTTGAGAATCTTTAAGTAAAAGACCAATTATCATAGCAACCTGGTCTCCAGTTTGGTGTAGTGGTTAAATGCATGGACTCTAATCTGGGAGAACTGGGTTTGATTCCCCACTCCTCCACTTGCACCTGGCTGGATGACCTTGGGCAAGCCATAGTTGTGGCACAGCTGTTCTTGAAAAAGAGCAGTTTCTGTCAGAGCTCTCTCAGCCCCACCTACCTCACAGGGTTTCTGTTGTGGGGAGGGGAAGGGAAAGGACTTTGTAAGCCCCTTTGAGACACCTTTGGGTAGTGAAGGGCGGGGTATAAATCCAATCTCTTCTTCTTCTTCTTCTTCTTCTATTCACAGGCTCTGGGAAATCTGACTCTGGTATACACAGGTTATGTCCCTATGCTAAATGTCAGTAGTTGCCCTTTTTTTTTTTTTTTTGGTTAAAAACTTTTATTTTTCTTGGAAGTAATAACATGTTCAAAATATTTTCCATTTAACCAAAACCTTTTATCTTCCCACCCCTCCCTCTAGTTGCCCTTTTTAAATCATCATTCTCCCAAGCTAACATATGGGCCTTGAACACTCTGCTAACTAAATAATCTTACATGTACCATTATTCCAAAAAGCCTAGAAATGGTCTATTTTCTTTTTTTTAAAGATACTACTTTAATTTTATGGGCATTTTAGCATGTAGGCCCGAATTAGACAATATGTTTTTGTATGAGCCATGTGAGGGTTCTCACTGAATACTGCATGTGTACCCCATGGGGTAAATAACCCTCCCAAGGTCACTTAGGCTGTAGGAGAAAGTTGAAGGTCTGCCCCCATATGCTGTGGTCCCAATCCAAATAGGACCCTGTAGTACTGGGGGGGAGTAGTTCCACCAGCTGCTATCAGGCTGAGGGGAAGGCAAGCCAGGTCATGAGGCCTCCCAACCTGACTCTTGCAAAAGTGCATCATCTAGTTCAGACCTCAGTGTAAGTGCATGTAGGAGCATTTTTCCTTAAGCACATTTGAAGTGAATATTGTTCAATGTATTTATATAATGCATGTATGGGTGGTTGTTTTTTCTTGCTTATATGGGAAAAGTGCAATGAATATTTTGAGATGTATGCATTATTTAATCGCACATGCTTCAACTAATGGAAATGATGGGCAGAAACTCCTTTTCAATGCAATCCTACAAGAATTTTCTAGGCATAAGCCCTCTGTATTTTTTTTTTCTTACCTTCCACAGTATGGCTTCTATAGAGAAATTTCTATAGAGAAATGTTCAAAGTTAGTAGAAGCTATCGACTTTCTCAGAAAAATGGATTGTGCTAGCCAGGATTTATGATCTGGGGAGCTATGTACATTCCCTATATGTTGCTTATGCCTCAGTGGAGGGGGAAAGAAATGAACAAGGTCAGAATAACTTGTAGAGAGGTTCAAGAACAATAACTTTGCTCTTTGAGTAAAAATTTCAAAGATACAGACAAACCCCACTAGACAACATATATGGTTCACTTTCAGCTCTTGAGGCCTCCAGTTGTGTTTGAATAATAAATGGATGAAAACCCATAGCAAAGGCCTAAACACCGCAGTCCTTATGCCAGCTTTGCTGTATTCTTTTCTGCCTAGAGTCAAATTGATTCATTGTTTCAAAAGATATCTATGGTCAAATGTAGCATGAGCACAACATTTCTCCTTTGATGTGAAATATTGATTTACTTGGCTTTTTTCTATTACTCAGAAGCTGAAAAATAGTTGACAAATCACTGGAGCTTCTTATGAAGTTGATGAGGGAGGGCAAGATGTATTTCTATGACAGACATGCCACCGAAGATTTGCATGCAGAAAATCTTTAAGCCTGTTTGTGGGTTTTTGTTCCAGTAAAATATTTAATGGAATTTGAAAGGATCCCAAAGAGTTCTGGTAAGGCTAGAAACATTTCTCATGGAGGTTTTATGCATCCTAAAGGTGTCGTGCAATTCTATCTAAAGCAAGGTTCAGAGCAGGTTTGAGATTCTTGCTCAGGAAAACTAGATGAAGCATGTTGAGGTTTGAGGACTAGCAAAAGGAGAGGTCAACCTTATCGTTAGACTATCACACTTTACATTATTGACATACATTTCCATAATTTTTAGCAGTCCTGCAATTTAGCCACTTCATCCAACTATTAATTACCCATCGTTATATTACTCTTTAGATTTGCATTCTGATAGTCAAGATGCATGGTACACTGAAACATGGGTAGTATTCAGATATTTATGATAGCCTGTTTCTTGAATCCCACAGATTTCCACTGGTGCAAGGAAGGGAGTGATTCTTACTGTTCCCCCCTCCACAAGAGATTTCCAACCCCTCCCCCAAGTCAGTTTGGTGTAGTGATTAGGAGCGTGGGCTCTAATCTGGAAGAACTGGGTTTGGTTCCCCACTCCTCCACATCCAGCTGCTGATGTGACCTTGGGTCAGTCACAAGTTCTTTCAGAGCTGGTCTCTCACCAGCATTTCTCGAAAGAGCTCTCTCAGCCCCACCTCCCTCACAGGGTGTCTGTTGTGGGGAAGGGAAGGGAAAGGAGATTGTAAGCCACTCTGAGACTCCCTTGGTAGTGAAACACAGGGTATAAATCCAATCTCTTCTTCTCTCTTCCTCTTCAATTCCTGTGGGGTTCACCATCTCACAGGAGCAGAATTCTGTGTATCATCCAATCCATTGTGTTTTTCAGCTGTGATGTAGCATATTGGCCTTCCAGCCTTGCCATACTAGAAAGTGCTGGAATTTAGCCTCTTAGTGACAGCAGTCTCACTTTCAATTTCCAAATCAGTCTGACCCTAGCTGGCTCTGAGAAGCAACAGGAGACAGAGCTGCTAGAGAGGTGAGTGTTTTTATTTGCTTTCAGCTGAGGAGATTTAGCTGAGGATAGTGTGTGGGAGGACTGTGTTTGGGAGTATGTGGGTGAGTTGTAAGTTGTTGCAGAGTCCTGGCTGCTTGAGAAAGGGTGACTGCCTGTATTTGGATTGCCTGGGTGTAATTTGAATAGCTGCTGGCTCTGCCCTCTGCTGGGTGAGGCTTCTATTTAAGGCTGCAACTTGTCAGAAGCATGAGCCTCTGGCATGAGCCAAAAGGCTCTTGGCCTGTGGGTCTGGCCTGGGGGCCCCATAGGAGGCTGAATATATCTTACATTCTATATTTGTTAAGTTAGTTTTTGCTCCTCAAACCTTTCACAGGTAGTCTTGAGAGGCAGTTTGGCAGGGAAGTTATCAAAGAACTGTCAGTTAAACTGAACTGATTTTGAAAAGGATTGCAACAGCATGGTTAGTGAGGGAGCTGAGGCAGTGACATGCAAAGTGTGTGGCATGTTTGTATTCTTACCTGAGGGTAACAGCAGTTACACTTGCAGAAAGTGTAAGTTGGTAGCCGTACTGGAGGAGAAGATACAGGGACTTGAGGCACGCTTCTCTACAATCCAGTTTAAAAGGTAAGGTGAAGAGTTCATGGACAGAATGCATGAAGCACTCCTGAGAGGGCAACAGGAGGAGGAGGAAAAGGTATCCCAGTGACTGGAGAAGCACCCAACACAAGAGGAAAGCACATGGAAGAATATAACTCACAGGAGCAGGCAGATCAAGAGACAGTCTGGGCCTCTGTTACTAACCAATCAGTTCCTGGATCTCCCCACAGATACTGATTCTGAACCACTGGAACAAGGGCTTTGCCCCCAGCCTCCACAAAGCTTGAAGAAAATTTCTGAGACCCCTGTGGATGAGAGGACTCATGTCTCTGCTCCCCAATGTAGGAGAAGGCATGTGTTGGTAATTGGGGATTCCCTACTGAGAGGAGTAGAAGCTAAGGTGTGCCGACCGGACTTGTCATCTCGAGAGGTATGCTATCTACCGGGTGCACACATCCAGGATGTGACAGAAAGGGTAGGAAGACTCATCAAGCCCACAGATAATTATCCCTTCTTGCTCATCCATGTGGAAACACATGATACAGCCCGGCACAGCCCAGAACCTATTAATAGAGACTATGTGACTCTGGGTAAAAAGGTGAAGGAATCGTGAGCACAGGTTGTATTCTCATCAGTTCTTCCTGTTGAAGGCCGTGGCTTAGGAAGGGAAAGAAGAATACTGCACATCACTTATTGGCTACACAGATGGTGTCATCAGGAAAGGTTTGGATTTTTGGACCATGGTTTACGCTTTCGAGATGAATCTCTTCTATTGGGATATGGTTTGCACCTCACGAGGGTAGGAAAAAATGTGTTTTGAAACAGTCTTGCAAACCTGATAAGGAGAGCTTTAAACTAAATCCTGTGGGGGAGAGAGATAAAAATACAAAGCCAGTAACTGGAAATAAGAATTCTAAAGTTTTGCAGGGAGTGGCACTATGCTAGATAACATTAACTCAAATGTACATACAGAAATGAAAACCTCAGGGTGCATAAAACATGGATTCTGATGTCTCTACACTAATGCAAATAGTATGAGAAACAAGCAGGAGGAAGTCCTAATACAGGAAGGGGACTATGAGTAATAGGCATTACTGAAACTTGGTGGGATGACACTCACAATTGGAATATTAGGATTGATAGGTAAAACTTATTTAAGAGGGACAGAAAAATAAGGAAGGGCGGAGGAGTTGCATTATATGTAAAGGAGGTATATACTTGTGAGGAAATATGTTAATCTGACCATGACATTGAGTGCAGCACTTTAACAGCATCATCTTTTAAGACTTTGAATAGCTCAGCTGGAATACCATCACCTCCACTAGCTTTGTTGTTAGTAATGCTTTCTAAGGCCCATTTAACTTCACATTCCAGGATGTCTGGCTCGAGGTCAGTGATTATACCGTCGTGGTTGTCAAGGACATCGAGGTCTTTCTTGTATAGTTCTTCTGTGTATTCTTGCCATCTTTTCCTAATCTCATCTGCTTCTGTTAGGTCCCTACCGTTTTTGTCCTTTATCATGGCCAGCTTTGCATGGAACGCTCCCTTGATTTCTCCAACTTTCTTGAAGAGATCTCTAGTCCTTCCCATTCTATTGTTTTCCTCTATTACTTTGCACCGTTCATTCAGGAAGGCCTCCTTATCTCTCCTTGCTGTTCTCTGGAAATCTGCATTCAGTTGGGTAAATCTTTCCTTTTCGCCTTTGCCTTTCGCTTTCCTTCTTTCCTCTGCTATTTGTAAAGCCTCATCAGAAAGCCACTTTGCTTTCTTACATTTCTTTTTCTTTGGGATGGTGGTGATTGCTGCCTCCTGTACAATGTCACGAACCTCCGTCCATAGTTCTTCAGGCACTCTATCTATCAAATCCAGACCCTTGAATCTATTCTTCACCTCTACTGTATATTCATCAGGGATGCGATCTAGGTCAAACCTGAATGGCCTCGTGGTTTTCCCAATTTTACCCAACTCCAAATACATTTTTAAGCAAAACTAAACTAGCCTCCGTTTGTTATTTCATGCCATTCAATTACTACTAAGTCAGGAGAAGGTAAAGGCTATCAACCTAAAATGCAAACATTATTAGCCATCTTTCTGAGGTTAACAGACTTTAGCTTTTTCAATAAGTATAGACAATGTGTAAACATAATTACGTCCTTGTTCAAGAAGAGTGGCTGGGCTCTCGCTGATCTGGTGATTGTGATGATGCTGAAGAAGAATGGCGATGTTTGGAACTTTGCCTGGAGAACTCCATAGGTGCTTCTAGGTTCAACGTTTGCAGCAGTTCACGTCCTTCTTTAAGTGATGTAATCCGGTATTTCTTCCCTCTATAAGATATTTGCAGGATAAGAGGTGTAATCCAGATGTATTTAATTTCGGCATCTAACAGACTGCTGGTTATTGGTTTCTTGTCATTTTTGCATTGGCCTCATGAGGCAGATCTGGAAAGACTTCCATTTTCTTTCCCTGGTAAGATAAGTGTCCATTTTTTCTTGCTGTAAGGACTTTTTTTTCTATATCTGTTACCTAAAAATGTAATCATTATGTCCCTCTCAGATCTGGATTTCAAAAGAGGGGTAGGACCTAGACGATAGGCTTTAGTAATTAGTTGAGATTGATCACCTTCACTTCCAATTGTTTGCTCCAGCCATTTTGAGATATGGAATGCTAAATCTCCTTGTTCTTCGATGTTCTCGCCCAGCCCCCTCAGTTTGAGATTATTCTGTCTGAGGAAGAGGTCCAAACGAATTGTTTTTTCTGCCAAAAAACCTCTGCTAGCTGCATTTGTTTGATATTGTCATAGTTGGCAATGCTGTTTTGCATGGCTCCCTCTGCTACTTGTTTAGTGTCACTCAAACTTTTTTGAATCGTGCCCATCTGGTCATATAATGGTTTGAACATGTTGGTCATATGGTCCTGGAATGTTTTTTCCACGGCGGTTAGAGCCCGATGTTAGATCTGCCAACGTGACTGGGGTCGGTGCTGTCTCCTTGTTATTTGCTCCGGTCGCCAATTTAACTGTAGACAGCTGTGGAGGGCCCGATTTTTGAAGTGGCTCTAGCAGCTTGAGTAAAGACTGAATTTTCTTCTGCTTTTTCAGAATTGGTTGCTGAATGGTTAGCGTCCCCCCCCCATATATTGTAGATTGTAGACGCTCTTACGATTCTTTTTCGAGGGTGAGGAGGAGGTGAGGATGGCGGAGGAGGAGAATCAAGCAGCCATTTCCTTTTCCCGCCAACAGAAGCCCCCCCGGCCACATTTTTAACATTATCTGTGAGTTCCTTTAATTGGCTGTTTATAGGTTTCAATAAGTCTTTCCACCCATCAATTAATTCTTGTTTAAACCCTTTCGTAGAAACAAGAGTTGTTTTTGCATAACTTCTAAGATGTTTTCGACATTGCTCTCGGTGTTTTCTTTCTCTGCTCCTTTGGCAGCCTTCTTATCTTCTTACTTCTGTAGAAGAGAGTCTGATTATTATCATATTCCTCCAAACCCTTAAGGGAGTATCCACAGATTCTCAATATTTGGATTCTTTAGGTCTTCTGTTTTCTAATGCAGCCAGAGTTTCATCTATTAAGTGCTATTAAGTTTCTGTTTTAGAGCCCTTTTTGGCATCTAGGCATGGAACCCTTGGATTAGGCATCCACCATTATCTGGCTCAGCTCTGCCCCCCCCCCCATGGGGTTTTCTTGGCAAAGATACTGGAATGGGTTGCCATTTCCTTCTCCGGTGGATTGCATTTTGTCTGAGTTCTCCGCTGTGGCCTTTTTGTCCTGGGTGGCCCTCCACGGCATAGCTTGCAGCCTCATCAAGCCACACAAGCCCCCTCGCTGCGTCAAGGCAGGAATCCATGAGGGAGTCTTTTGGTTCTCCCAACAGTCTTTTGGGTGTCCCAAGGTTTTTTTTCTTTTTCCTTTTTGTAAAAAGCAGCCACACAGGACTCCCATTTGCCAGAAAACTGCAGCATGGTGTCAGCTATGCTGCCATTGCCGGTGGTGGGGGTAGAGAGGGTGATGTATTGTTTCTTGTTATGCTGGAATGTTAACTTTCTCTTCTTCTCCTGGAGTCTTATAGCCTGAGCATCTGACCTTGGTACCGCTCTCCTGATGCTTTGCTGGAAATGTGAACCCATTAGTTTAAGTGCGCTGTAATTAATTCCTTGATTGGCTCGATTTAGGGGACCCCACTTTGAATCCCATATATCTATTCCCTTCCTGCCTTTAGGATTAGTTCTGACACTGAATGTATGCACAGATAATTTGCCTTTACTGTACTCAATAAACTTGAACCTTTATGAAGGACCGTTGTTGAGAACTGATTGCTGCATGACTCTGACAGTGTCAGAACTAAAGCCAAAGCAGATTATAAGACTCAGGCTGCCAAGGGCAGAGCTTCAGAATGGGACATACAACCTGGGGACTCAGTTTACCTTTCTACCAAGAACCTAAAAGGCCTCTAGCCTAGTAGGAAACTGGGTTGGAGATATGTGGGTCCCTTTAAAGTGTTGCGTAAATTCAATGAGGGGACTGTTGAACTTGAATTGCCTAAATCTCTGAAGGGCGTGCATCCTGTTTTTCATTTCAGTCTACTCAAACGGGATCCTGGGCCCAATGCATGGAGACCTCATCTTCCAGCCCCTCCTCCACTGATAGTGAATGGTGAGCCCCACCATGAAGTCACCCCATTCTGGACTCAAAAGTCAAAAGGGGCTGGCTTCTCTACCTGGTTCAGTTGAGGGATTTCAACCCCTCCCACAACGAATGGGTTGATGAATGTCATGTCAATGCTCCTAAACTGGTTCGTGCTTTTCATAAAATGAATCCTGGCAAATCTGGTGGGGGGATGTCTTCAGGGGGGCAGAATGTCAGCTATGGTGGTGGGAGAGATGGCTGATGTATTGTTTCTTGTTATGCTGGAATGTTAACTTTCTCTTCTTCTCCTGGAGTCTTATCTCATAGCCTGAGCATCTGACCTTGATACCACTCTCCTGATGCTTTGCTGGGAATGTGAATCCATTAGTTTAAGCACGCTGTAATTTATTCCCTGATTGCCCACTCCGAATCCCGTATATCTATTCCCTTCCCACCTTTAGGATTAGTTCTGACACTGAATGTATGCACAGATGACTTGCCTTTGCTGTACTCAATAAACATGAACCTTTATGAAGGACCATTGTTGAGAACTGATTGCTGCAAGACTCTGCCACATGAGGGCAGGGGAATAAGAAGAATTTAAACTTTTCTTTCACTTTACTGTCCTGATATGCAATAACTACACAAGTCTATTTGCCCCATTGCAAGCATATTTGCATATGTTGCCTGTATGTTTCCTCAAAGGAGAGAAGCAGCAGCTTCACAGGATGCTTCAGATTGGGTCAACAGGGCAGACACAAATAGTTATTCCCCCCACCACATGTGCTATAGTCCTGGGCCAATTTGGGCCTGTGCAGCCGCTAGTTAAGACCAGAAAGACACACAACAGACCAAAGTCTCGCCCTAGTGACATAATTCAGTACGTTTTATAGAATAAACACTACTGTAAAGCATTAATAATCTAATTAATTTGATCCTTGTAAGTCTGGCACTTGAAAATAGAAAAAAACTGTAAGTGGCTGCAAGAAAACTTTAAAAGAACAGCAAGGAGCAGAGTTGGGTGGGATTCCTGTATTTCTAATGCTTGGGTAGTCTCCTAGCCTCAAAACCATGAACAATTCAGGTCAGATCTGTAAACAAATATGAGCTCCTGTTCATACCCCTAGTATAAAAGAACAATGGAATATCCAGGAGGGATTCTTTATATCACTGTACACAGATAGAGCCAGTTTGGTGTAGTGGTTAATAGTGGTGGACTCTAATCTGGAAAGCAGGGTTTAATTTCCCGATTCCTTCACATGAAGCCAGCTGAGTGACCTTGGGTCGGTCACAGTTCTCTCAGAACTCTCTCAGCCCCACCTACCTCACAGGGTGTATGTTGTGGGGAGAGGAGGGGAAGGTGATTGTAAGCCGCTCTGAGACTCCTTCAGGTAGTGAAGAGCAGGGTATAAAACCAACTCTTCTTCTGAAATGATACTTTGTCTGGTCAAACATCAAGTTGAACTGTATGCACAAATACTGAAGCACTACATACATGGGAATATTCCAAAATGCTGATCAGCAAACAGTTTGTAACTTCACATTTAATTGCCAAAAGATAATTTTGAGAACTTTTTTATTTTTTATGTAAAGAGAACTGGCATTTTAATTTTTGTATATAATTTGCATAATGCCAAACATCATACTGGAGGAGATGGTCTGAATGCTTCAGTGCTTCGCATTTAATTTTCCATACCAGAGATTTAAAATTAGGCCAACCTTTTCAAAACTGACTAGTGATTTTGAATGCCTTTTTGAGTGCAAAACCTGCATTTTGTAAAAGAACAGTATTTTGAGTATCAGCACTCAACAGTTTTTGGAAAATAAGGTTTTATATTAACTCCTTATAGAACAACTTTCCAAATGCAATAAGGACAAAAATATAATACCAGCTTTTGTAAAGAGAGAAGTAAATATTGGGAAGTGATGGGGAGGACTTAATAAAGGAGACGTTATAATGGACATTGGAACAATTTGAGTGGTATGCAAAACATTTTCCTTGTTTAATTCATTAGTCTACTAGACTCTTCTCATAACTAGGCACCCTTCCTCATGCTACTAAAAAAATCTGCATAGGCAACTAAGGCCCTGTTCACACGAGGGGTTTTGGGCTGGGAGAGGGACGGATCGGAGCCACAGCAAACGGGCGCGATCCCACAGCAACATCTGGGAATCGTGCTGCGCCCGTCCCCCATCCGTCCCTTCCGCCAAAAAAGCGCACCTAAAAAGAACCACCTAACTGGGTGATTCAATCGAAAGGGCCGTGGCAAGTGCGGCCGTGGGGACGCGCCGGCGCATCCCCGGCCCTCGGCCGAACTGCACAAGCTCTACCATGCGCAGTTCGTCAGGCTCTCCCTCCCACTCGTCTCTTCCTCCCCGGCATCTGATCGTGCCGGGGAGCAATGGCGCGTGGCTCACGGGATCCATGGGATCCCGCCCGCAGCGTCTCTATTTTGGTGTGGCTCTAATTAGCCGCACTTTCACCGGTGTTTTCCCTGCCGTGTGGCAGGGGCCTAAGATGCTCATACGTTTTGTTTCTCTGTACCTATGTTATTATGCATTTTTCAACAGTGTGCTTTATGGCAGAATGCTTTGTGATTTCAAGGAGCTGTGCCATAGTTTTGATTTCACCATATACACTCTGCTTCCAGGTAGTACCCAGTATTCCTGACACAGAAGTGTGTCAGGTAGTACCTGCTGTTTACACAACACAACACCTCAATTACTCTTTTATAGTAAAGGTAAAGGTTTCCCTTGCTCGAAAGCCAGTTGAATCTAGGGTTGCAGTGCTCATCTCCGTTTCCAAGCCGAAGAGCCAGCGCTGTCCGAAGACGTTTCCATGGTCATGTGGCCGGCATGACTAAACACCATGCCGGCCACATGACCGAAGTAGTACCTCTTTATCTACTTGCAATTTCTTGCTTTCGAACTGCAAGGTTGGCAGGAGCTGGAACTAGAGACGGGAGCTCACTCCATCATGCGGCAACTCGGGTCTCGAACTGCTGAACTACTGACCTTCCACAGCCTGCAGTTCAGCATCTTAACCACTTGAGCCACCACAGCTCCTTTTATACTCACTCTTTTATACTGGGCTACTAATTTGTGGTAGCACTAATAGTCACTTCATTTAGAAAGGAAGAAAAAAATATCCCATCAATTTAACAGAGTCTTAATGGGAAGTTATTTACCAGATGATGTGATTGACTTCCATGAAGAGCTTTAACTGCCCATTTTCACACACTAAGCCTCTATTAAAGCAACAGGACCTTTTTTCTCCAGGCCTGTTGAACCTAATTCTAATGTCGTTTAGGATGGTCTTCTGCTGTGTGATACCTTTCTGAAGTGGTTATTATACCCTGCCCTCCCACAGTGGGTTTCTTGGAATGCCCAATTACAAACTTGTTGGTTGAACCAAGATTATAAAAGGCACAATTAAAGCAACTCTTTAGTTCTCGTGGGTCATGATGCAGGATGGACAACTCAGGGACTATTTAGCAAAGGTTGAACACTAGTTGATTTGATGAATGCCACTAAGAGATTTACTCATATTACTCACTAAATGAATTAACTATATGTAAATTTCAATGCTACACACTGACAAAGTTTGTGAACAAAACGAGACTTGATATGCATAGTCCGTTATGTTGATGGAGTCATCATGAATGATTCTTGAGGAATTGAATTGCTCCAAGTAAACTGGATCTTGAATTTTTCTTTAAAAAGATAAGTGTTGGATGTTAATATCCAGCAGTCAGATCATGATGATCTATGTGACAGCAGGCAAGCTGCTGATAGCAAGTTCTGACCGGTTTAGACCAGCTATGGTGTGAGGTCAGTGACAATGACTCAGCAAGGTGCTGATTGGTCAATCAATGTATATATGTGGACAAGTACTGCTCTGTACACTTCTCTTCTCTGGATATGGTGTTTGGCGGAGCAGTTTGTCAGTGGATTGTATATATTGTAAATAAATCTGTACATAGTTTACCACAGGACTGTCTTGGTGTGGTGCTGTACAGAACCTACTCTGCAGTGAGTGCTGGTGAGTGCTGGAGTGCTGGTGTGGCTGGTAAAGTCCTGGTGGCTGGTGTTGCTGGAAAGCTTCCTTACACAACAAACAGTACTAGACCATAGGGAAGCAAAATGTTCATCAAAAAAGGAGTATCACTACTCCCTTGAATATCCATATAACTGGCTGGGTTATAATATGTAAAAGGGGCAAAATATATTTTTTCTTCCAGATTCAATAAAGACAACTTGTGTGCTGTAGTCATCAAAATGACTAGGCACCTGGAAGACCTGGATTCCAACTCTGTCCAGTGAAGCTCACTTGGTGAGTTGGGGTCAGTCATCGTCTGAGAGCCAGTTTGGTGTAGTGGTTAAGTGCGCGGACTCTAATCTGGGGGAACCGGGTTTGATTCCCCAGTCCTACACTTGCACCTGCTGGATGACCTTAGGCAAGCCATAGTTTAAGAGCTGTCCTTGAAAAAAGAGCACTTTCTGTCAGAGTTCTCTCAGCCCCACCTACCTCACAGGGTTTCTGTTGTGGGGAGGGGAAGGGAAAGGAGTTTGTATGCCGCTCTGAGACTCCTTTGGGTAGTGAAGGGCAGGGTATAAATCCAATCTGTTCTTCTTCTCTCTCAGCCTAATCTTCCTCACAGGGTCATTATAAGGACAAAAGGGGGAGAAGATTACATATGACTCCCTGAGCTCCTTGGAGGAAGGGTGGGATAAAAATGGTTGGACCGGTAGACGAAGCAGGAGGATGCAAGTTAATTGGTACATGACGTTGTTCTTGCTTGTCCTGTGAAAAGTACTGAGTCTTACTTAGTGAATTCAGCTCTCATACTTCATTCAGAGAAGAACAAGACAAAGTAGCCAGCTCGCAGGCTGGCTTATATGCCCCAAGGAAAACACACCCACACACCCCCCACACCCATGAATGGTCTATTTACACTGATTAGATTATTCCTGGGGAGCCTAGGTTCCCAATTGGCTGGGAACTTGGATCTGAACTTCTATTGTGTTTGGGAGCGAAGCTCAGGTACCTCACCTGACCGCATGTGGAACCGGCCGAAACTGGATTCAGCACATGGCTAGGTCAGGACACAACATCCTGCAAGGGGAGAGAGATGAAAGAAACACCCTATTAGGATAAAACACTCTCCTGTTCCCCCCTAAATTAGAAAAACTGAAGTTGCCTTGGAAATTGTGTATGCTTTGACAATCCTACAGCACTATATGCAGTGGGAATGATAATGAATTTACATATTATCTGATTCTATGCTATATCCACATAAAGGAGAAACATCATAGAGTCTAACACAGAGCTAAGCACATTTACAGCCACTTAACTCAGCATGCTCAAATGCTCTTAATCTGTGTTGTATTATGGCCTGGAGAAAAATGTCCTGTCCCTTTAATAGAGGGTTAATGTGTAGAAATGGGCAGCTGAAGCTTTTTCTGGGATGAAGGTAAATAACATCCATTAAGGCTCTACTAAGGAGACGGGCAGTTGGCAACCCTAAAATGAGCACTTCTCAAGGGATAATTAATATTGCAGAAGTTATGTGAACCTATGGAGTGCTAACAAGGAGATTTTAATTTTCATTATATTTAAGCAAGTAATTAAGAGATACTAATCTATCAAAAGTTCTGTGATGGTAGAATGTATTTTTACCTCTTGATTAATGATCTCATTTGTTGGAAGATTTTAAGAGCTATAGAACAGGACAATGATTTGCTGCTTAGCCGAGTATTTATAACGTAAATGAATAGTTGATAGGATTTCAGAGATAACGGATTAGCTACCTCAATTTCCTGACGTTACAGTGAAAAGAATAAAAATGTATTCATCTTCATCAAGTAAACTGTAATTTATAATTAGGCCGCTACCCATAATCTACTTCTTGTAAAGTTATTGAGTACTAACTTTTACTATGACTAGACTTCTTACTTAGTCATTTCTTTTTTGCTAACAGAAATATATTTCAACAGAACTTTGAACCATAGTGTTCTAACTTTGTTTTCTAAGAAACTCTTTTCCTAGATAATATTTTGACTATAACTTCAATCACAGGCAGTTTTGAAATGCAGTCCATGAATATCTGCTGCATTTTTTCAGGCACGATGGTTAACATGAATTTTGAAAGGTCCATGGAATCTTCCATCTCCTAGGCTTCATGTACCAATATTAACTGAATGAGGCTTGCAGTCCAGCCCTGAGTCTGTAAAATGTGTCACATGAAATCATGAAATCATGGTTTAAAGTTCCAGTTTGAAGGCAAGCACTGTCCTTTGCTATTGTAAGGAAAGGCATTAGTGTTGTTTTAGTAACCAGAACCTGACAAAGGTTGTTTTAGTAACAACACACCAGGTGAGCCAAGACTGGTTTTACAAAATGTTATATATATAATTCTCCTAATGCGTTGGCCATTTCCAGCTCTCCTATTGGCTGTGTGCTCCATCAGCCATTGGCCCATCAACGGTTACTCAAGAGTAATCACATGCCATTGGCTGGGTGCTGGGTCTGCTCCTCTTCCCTGGCCACTGCCGCCTCAGCCACTATTCCCTGTCAGAATAACTGCTGAAATGGCTGTCTATCCTGACGAAGACACTTCTCCTGCTTGGCTCCTGTGGGACTAACTTTTCCCTCAGTGGCTTTTGCTAGGCAAACAAACTTGGTTCTGTCAGTAAAAAGACAAAGGAATGAAGTCCTTTCCAGGCTTTGTGGGGAACTCATTGGGGCCAGTCCTACCAGGGTTGCCAGCTCCAGGTTGGGAAATTCCTGGAGATTTTGTGTTGAAGTCTACGGAAGCCAGGGTTTGGGGAGGGGAGAGGCCTCAGCTGAATAGAATGCCATAGAGGCCACCCTCCAAAGCAGTTCTTTTCTCCAGGGGGAGAGAGAGATCTGTTATCTGGAGTTCAGTTGTGATACAAGACGATACCACAGCCAGTTCGGCGTAGCAGTTAGCACTTCAGAGCAGGGTCTGCCAGACCCAGATTCTTGCTGTGGAAGCTGAGTGGGTGATTTCAGACCAGCCACAGATTTTCAGCCTAACCTACCTCACAGGGTTGTTGTGCAAGTCAAAAGGGGGAGAGGAGAATGATGTAAGCTGCTTTGGTCCCCACTGCAGAGAAAGACAGTAATTTTCCTCCTGGGGAACCATTGTTGCTAATCTCCAGGTGAGGGCTGGAGATCACTCAGAAATACAACTGCTCTCCAGATGGCAGAGATCAGTTCCCTGGCAGAAAATGGTGGACTCTGCTGAGATGGCCCCCTAGGACAGCCAGTGTGATGTAGCAGTCAAGGCTTCAAAGCAGGGCAGAGGCTGCAGGTGGGGGGGAGATGGAAAGGTGAAGTCAGAGGGGCAGATAACAGTAGGTTGATATTTGGCTGGGAAGGAGATAGGGTTCCCAGCTCCAGGATGAGAAATTCCTGGAGATTTGAGAGGTGGAGCCTGGAGAGGGTGAGGTTTGAGGAGGGGTGGGACCTCAGACAGGTACAATACCATGGACTCCACCCTCTAAATCAGCCATTTCTTACTGCTGAACAATTGTTGCCAATCTCCAGGTGAGGGCTGGAGATCACTCAGAATTACAACTGCTCTCCAGGAGGAAGGGGAGAGGAGATGGAAAGCTGAAGTCAGAGGGGCAAAAGTAGGTTGATTTTATTTATTTATTAAAAAATTTACCCCGCCCTCCCAGCAAGGCCGGCTCAGGGCGGCTTATACAACAGTATAAAAATACAATATAATAATGCAATATACAGTATAAAATCCAATCAATCACAAATTTAAAAACCATGAGTATAACATATTAAAGTGCTAGCATTTGATTCCTCAGTATACAGTCAGCTTCTTATCTCCTTCAGATGTCCAGGCGCTCGGGTTGGGCTATAATTGGGTACCCCCAAGGGTAGGGCTAACTTTCCATAACTGTCAGATGTCAGTGGTGGCAGTGATGGTGGCAGCTCCAAAGGCCTGGTGGAAGAGCTCCGTTTTACAGGCCCGCGGAGCTGTAATAGGTCCCACATGGCCCTGATCTCCTCCAGGAGCTTATTCCACCAGAGTGGAGCCGCCACTGAAAAAGCCCTAGCCCTTGTTGTCACTAGTCTGGCCTCCTTAATAATCAGGAGGACCTGCCGATTCTGGGTCCTCAATCGCAGTGCTCTCTGGGGGACATATGGGGATGATGGTTGGCTGGAAAGGAGATAGGGTTGCCAACTCCAGGTTGGGAAATTCCTGGAGATTTTAGGGGTGGAGCCTGGAGAGGGTGGGATTGAGGATGGGTGGGACCTCAGACCACTGCTGCCAATCTCCAGGTGAGGGCTGGAGATCACTTGGAATTACAGCTGGCAGAATTACAGATGGCAGAGATCAGTTCCCCTGGGGAAAAAGGGTGGACTCTGTGTCATTATACACTGCTGAAGTCACCACAGCAAATTGACACTGAGTGCCCAAGGCCAGGGCACCTGCCCAGAGCCTCTTTCTAGAGCTCTTTGTATTTATTTCCATAACAGGCCTTATTCCTAGTACATTGATATATGATCTGTCAGGGTTTAGCTTCTTGGTGAGATGCTATGGCTGCAATCCCCAGACCACATTCCTATGGGTAAGCCCCTGTCAGACCCCGGTCCAGTTATACTCAACAACACTCCCTTGGCAGTGATAAGTTTATTGAGTTAAAAGCAAGATCCAGAAAGTCACTGTGTCAGAACTGAAGACTTTTGGCGGGCAGAAACGTAATATAGAAAATTCAAAGAAAAGCCCTTTCCCCTTCCCCCAAGCAAACATCACATTCACACCACACCTAACATTGCCATCCCAATGAAGTGCAAGATATATGTCTTGGTTATCTGCAGTCCAAGTTGGTACAGAGAGCCTCTCAGGGACACCTTCCCCTGGGAAAGAAAAATGAAGGAAAGGAGGTTGACTTGAAAAGTTATGTCTTCTAAAAGCGAAAGGTCTCACTCTCACACTCACTCACACCACCCCCCTCCCCAAGGAATTCCCTCCCCCAGCAACAATGGCAACCAAAGCAAGCAAAGCATAGCAAGGTTTGACAGCCCCACTGAATAAAATGGGAGTTGCTTCAAAAAAAGACTGCACAGATTGCTCCCTAAGTGTGTCCCAGGAAATGAAGACAATATTTTATTCATATATTATTAATTTTTAGCTAGGACTTTAGACACAAAGATTGAATCGGGATGCCAGGCCACTTGCTATAGTGGAATACTTCCTGGCACCCTGCTGTTTTGTCCAGCAGCACCTCAGGTGCCAGCAAGAGGAAATTGGGGGAGGGGGTGCCATCAGTGCCATCAGAATCATGCCACTGCCCTGACATGACTTCTGGTAAAAACTGGAAGTGATGTGGAGGGTCAGCTTTTACCGTTGTTGTTTTTTAAAGTCCTCCGGGAGTGGGGGGAGAGCCATGACTTGGCCAACCCAGGCCAGCCCGATCTCATCAGATCTCAGAAGCTCTTAGGGTTGGCCCTGGTTCGCTCTTGGATGGGAGACCACCAAGGAATACCAGTGTTGCTACGCAGAGGCACAGAATCATGCCACTGCCCTGACATGACTTCTGGTAAAAACTGGAAGTGATGTGGAGGCTCTAGAATTAATGAAAATTCTATGTAAAACCATACATTCTACAGTATCTAACAATGTCACTTCCAGTGGCATTTTATTAGAAATGACTCCAGCATGTGCCAGAATGACACCAGCATTCCAGGACCCACCTTCCACTGTCTCCCAGGGGGTTGCCATCTGCAACCTGGCAGCCCTAAAACTGAAGCACACTTTAAGTATTATGCCCATATACGGACAAGATACAAGAAGCAAACTGTGAAGCAGGGGTCCCCAGCTTTTTTGGGTTTGTGAGCACCTTTGAAAGTCTGACACAGTGTGGAGGGGGGTGCAATCACAAAATGGCTTCTGCAGGAGGCAGGGACTTCCGGTTTAACGGCGCTGCGAACGAACGCGTCTAGGTTTATCTTTGACCCGTCCGGCTCCTCTTCGTTTGTTTTGGAGCTCCCCGTTTGTGCGGGGGAGCTCTGCTTCACTTCCTAGAGGGAGGTGAAGTAGCAGAGGGCTTTGCCGGCCCCCCACCCCTGTTGATGGCAATCGCAGGGGGTGACGCTGGTCTGCCCTGAAGCAGGTCATAAAATCTGCACAGCCAATCAAATGTCCATTGGCCAATCAGAAGCCTTGCGAGGCAAAAGCCCCACCTGCCCCTACCCACTTTCTTTAAAAATGTAGTGGGCACCATGGCACCCTTGGGCACCAAGTTTGGGACCCCTGCTGTGAAGGATGGCTACCTGGGAAAAGCAGACATCAGCAAAGTGCCTTGATTGTCCTAACAATCCTTCTTTAAAACACTGTTGTTTGCTTTTAATTTGGCAACTGGTAGTCCAGTTCTTTCTGCATCATCATCTTTCTTTCAGGAGAACTGAGCTGCTATGATACATCTTTGTTCAGTGCCAACAGAGATCTAGGTGCACAATGAATCACTAAGATCCCTTCTTAGGCACTTCTTCAAGCACTTAAGGCCAAAACAGACCAGATGCAAAAGATCTATAACAAGGTTGGCGGCGGCCTGTGTGTGTGTGTGTGTGTGTGCTCCTGTTGAAAGGCTAACTAGAATCCTAGGCAGCTGCTTTGAAGATCAGGGAAGGAAGTGTTGATACAAGAGATATTTAACCCTTTCATCCAATAATTCTTTCTGGGGCAAACTGAGAAGTTTACTGTTCTGCCTGCCAGTTTTCCTCACAATTCCGGCTCTCTGTGTCCTTCTGCTAACAGGGACAGGGCTTTTTCAGTAGCAACACCTCACCAGTAGAAAGCCCTCCACCCTTGAGGGTCACCTGGCATCTAACCTACTATCTTTTAGACACCAGGCTAAAACACTGATTTTTACCTACGGGTAAAGAGGCTAATCTTTTAAGCAAATTTTTGCTTCTACCCTGAGAAGTGTTTTATGAGATTTGTTTTTAAGTTGCTATATGTTTTAGGCTGTTTTTACACCCCTGTCAGGTTTAAAATGCTGTTATTTTAATAATTTATTTGTTACAAATTTTGTGGTGTTCACGGTATCTTTATCTTTGCAAACCCACTTGAGCAGGCTCTCTGGCAAGGCAGCAAATAAATCATCTAACTAAAATAAACAAATGGTCCAAGAAAAAGTCAAAGTAAATGGTCCCTGTGGTGCTGTGAGCCAGAACTACAAGGGCCATTCTACTCAGACCTGGTCTGGAATCAGCTCAGCCACGCCTCTGGTGGCACTGACAGTGATGTAGAAGGTAACAGGTGAGCCTACGCTGATCATTGTTGCCCCTGAAGGGCCTGAGCCCAGCTCCAGCAGAGCTGTTGTTAAGTTTCTGGGAAACTTCTGGACTTTGCTTATTCCTGGTTGCCGGAGTCTCAAGTATTGTCTCGTTTGGTCCTCATAGATAAAATTATCCTAACTCAGAAAAATTAATTCTTCTCAAAATTTCTATTTCCTTCACAAGAGCTCTAAGTGGTATATTTATTGAGTTATATTATTTTACCCTTGTATTTCGGCCCCGTGAGGTAGGTTACTGTAAAAGATCACTGGACAACATCACTTAGTGAGCTTCATAAATGAAAAATTATTTGAAACCCTAATCATCTTGACTCAAATATAGTAACCACACTGGCTCTCAAAACAGAACTCAGTAGAACATTCTGAATAGAAAATGCAAGGCCAAAAAGGGACATATTACTAGACTAGCAGTAAAGCCCGTTGTGAAAGCAATACAACGAGATCTAGAAAGAGGCTCTGGGGCAGTGCTCTGGCTTTGGGCAAACAGTGTCAATTTGCTGTGGTGACCTCAGCAGGGTATAATGACAGAGTCCACTGTTTTCTCCAGAGGAACTGATCTCTGCTACCTGAAGAGCAGTTGTAATTGTGAGTAATCTGTAGCCCTCACCTGGAGATTGGCAACAATTGTTACCCAGGACAAAATGGCTGGTTTGGAGGGTGGAGTCTATGGCATTCTACCTGTCTGAGGTCCCACCCCTCTGCAAACCCCACCCTCTCCAGGCTCCACCCCTCAAATCCCCAGGAATTTGTCAGCATGTAGTTGGCAACCCCATCTCCTTCCCAGCTAGCCACCAACCTACCATTATCTGCCCCTTTGACTTCAGCTGACTTCTGCCCTCCCTTCTGCAGAGCAGTTGTAATACTGAGTGCTCTCCAGCCCTCACCTGGAGATTGGCAACAATGGTTCCCTATGTGTGACTGACTGGTTTGGAGGGTGGAGTCTATGGCAGTGTACCTGTCTGAGGTTCCACCCCTCCTCAAACCTCACCCTCTTCAGGCTCCATCCCTCAAGTCTCCAGGAATTTCCCATCTGGAGTTGGCAACCCTATCAGGACTGGCCCCAATGTGTTTTCTCCCAAAGGCCAAAGTAGGTGACAGGACCAAGCTTAGTTGCCTACCAACAGGCACTGAGGGGAATGTAGGGTTGCCAGCTCTAAGGAGGGAAATACCTGGAGGTTTGGGGGGTGGATTCTGTAGAGGGCCGGGCGACGGAGGCATCGGCCTTCTGTCGCCCGCCTTGCCCCCCCAATCTCGGCCCGGGCACCCGCGGCTCCCACCAGCGGCCGCCCGACTCCAGACTCCCCCGCGGCCACTCCAGCCAGGCGACGGAGGCATCGGCCTTCCATC